>NC_059197.1:21399731-21522231 GCF_020615455.1 Coregonus clupeaformis | reverse complement strand
TTCCTGGGGTCCGACACATAACGAAAAATACATTACAGACAAAAACACTTTACAATTTACATACATTTAAAAACATTAACATAGACATTATAGACGTACACACATACAGTGCATTCGGAAAGTATTCAGACCCCTTCCCTTTTATCACATTTTGTTACGATACAGCTTTTTTCTAAAATGGAATAACTAAATAAATGACAAAGAAATAATAGGTTTTAAGAAATTTTTGCAAATAAAAATAACAGAAATACCTTATTTACATAAGTATTCTCACACACACACACACACACAGATTTTGCTGCGAAGAGACATAATCATTAGATCATTTGTTTTGGTACTGTCCATCTGTAGCTTGTTTATGGTCACAGGTCCAGGAATGGCTGAAGGATTGCAATATTTACCTGGAGCTAACCCTGCAGATAGCACTACTGGGTGATCTGAAAAGTCATAGTCAATCGATCAATAATATAATAATACTTTTAGCAAAAATGTTTATTTTCAATTTACAATCTGTAGAAACAATGAGCATAGAAGGGTTCAGAACTTTTGTGAAACATTACAGTTGAAAAATATATGGCAAATAGAAATCGAATATGGATGGTGTTAAGAGATAGATGGGAGGTGTTGAATAGAGCTGAAGGACGGGACTAATAACAACTAACAACTAATAACAACAAGATAACTAATGTAAAGAATACTGTGTCCATAATAAGTATATAGGTTATAGGTTGAGAGCTTTTGTGAAAGAGCTCAGTTAGAAAGATATGACATTTAGAAGCAAACCAGATGGACATCATGAAAATGATCGGAGAGGTTGAGGATAGAGGAAGTTCAGGAGTAAAAACAAACAAAATATAATTATTGTAAAATTGACTGTGTCCATAAAATGTATATAGTAAGTATAAGCTGGAAGTAGAGGCCTAAGCATTGTTGTTCACTAGTTTACTCCAATTAGGGAAGGGGTGGTGGGGTTGGAAAGTAATAAAGGGAAATATATTTAAAAAAAGGATATGTATATATATATGCATATGTATTTATATGTATATATGGACAGTGCCTTGCAAAAGTATTCATCCCCCTTGGCGTTTTTCCTATTTTGTGGCATTACAACCTGTCATTTAAATTGATTTTTATTTGGATTTCATGTAATGGACATACACAAAATAGTCCAAATTGGTATAGTGAAAGGAAAAAAATAACTTGTTTCAAAAAATTATATAAAATAAATAACGGAAAAGTGGTGCGTGCATATGTATTCACCCCCTTTGCTATGAAGCCCCTAAATAAGATCTGGTGCAACCAATTACCTTCAGAAGTCACATAATTAGTTAAATAATGTCCACCTGTGTGCAATCTAAGTGTCACATGATCTGTCACATGATCTCAGTATATTTACACCTGTTCTGAAAGGCCCCAGAGTCTGCCACACCACTAAGCAAGGGGCACCACCAAGCAAGCGGCACCATGAAGACCAAGGAGCTCTCCAAACAGGTCAGGGACAAAGTTGTGGAGAAGTACAGATCAGGGTTGGCTTATAAACAAATATCCGAAACTTTTAACATCCCACAACAAACCTGCCAAGAGAGAGCCGCCCACCAAAACTCACGGACCAGGCAAGGAGGGCATTAATCAGAGAGGCAACAAAGAGACCAAAGATAACCTTGAAGGAGCTGCAAAGCTCCACAGCGGAGATTGGAGTATCAGTCCATAGGACCACTTTAAGCCGTACACTCCACAGAGCTGGGCTTTACGGAAGAGTGGCCAGAAAAAAGCAATTGCTTAAAGAAAAAAAATAAGCAAACACGTTTGGTGTTCGCCAAAAGGCATGTGGGAGACTCCCCAAACATATGGAAGAAGGTACTCTGGTCAGATGAGACTAAAAAGGAAAACGCTATGTCTGGCGCAAACCCAACACCTCTCATCACCCCGAGAACACCATCCCCACAGTGAAGCATGGTGGTGGCAGCATCATGCTGTGGGGATGTTTTTCATCGGCAGGGACTGGGAAACTGGTCAGAATTTAAGGAATGATGGATGGTGCTAAATACATCAAAATTCTTGAGGGAAACCTGTTTCAGTCTTCCAGAGATTTGAGACTGGGACGGAGGTTCACCTTCCAGCAGGACAATGACCCTAAGCATACTGCTAAAGCAACACTCGAGTGGTTTAAGGGAAACATTTAAATGTCTTGGAATGGCCTAGTCAAAGCCCAGACCTCAATCCAATTGACAATCTGTGGTATGACTTAAAGATTGCTGTACACCAACTTGAAGGAGCTGGAGCAGTTTTGCCTTGAAGAATGGGCAATAATCCTGTGGCTAGATGTGCCAAACTTATAGAGACATAACCCAAGAGACTTGCAGCTGTAATTGCTGCAAAGGGTGGCTCTGAAAAGTATTGACTTTGGGGGGGTGAATAGTTATGCACGCTCAAGTTCTGTTTTTTTGTGCAGGTGCATCCTATTTCCATTGAACCTCCTTGAGATGTTTCTACAACTTGATTGGAGTCCACCTGTGGTAAATTCAACTGATTGGACATGATTTGGAAAGGCACCCAGCTGTCTATATAAGGTCCCACTGTTGACAGTGCATGTCAGGGAAAAAAAACCAAGCCATGAGGTCGAAGGAATTGTCCGTGGAGCTCTGAAACAGGATTGTGACGAGGCACAGATTTGTGGAAGGGTACCAAAACATTTCTGCAGCATCGACTTTGTACATGACACAAGTCATTTTTCCAAAAATTGTTTACAGACAGATGATTTCACTTATAATTCACTGTATCACAATTTCAGTGGGTCAGAAGTTTAAATACACTAAATTGACTGTGCCTTTAAACAGCTTGGAAAAATCCAGAAAATGGAATGGCTTTAGAAGCTTCTGATAGGCTAATTGACATCATTTGAGTCAATTGGAGGTGTACCTGTCGATGTATTTCAAGGCCTACCTTCAAACTCTGTGCCTCTTTGCTTGACATCATGGGAAAATCCAAAGAAATCAGCCAAGACCTCAGAAAATAAATTGTAGACCTCCACAAGTCTGGTTCTACCTTGGGAGCAATTTCCAAACGCCGGAAGGTACCACGTTCATCTGTACAAACAATAGTACGCAAGTATAAACACCATGGGACCACGCAGCCGTCATACCGCTCAGGAACGAGACGCGTTCTGTCTCCTAGAGATGAACGTACTTTGGTGTGAAAAGTGCAAATCAATCCCAGAACAGCAAAGGACCTTGTGAAGATGCTGGAGGAAACAGGTGCAAAAGTATCTATTTCCACAGTAAAACGAGTCCTATATCGACATAAACTGAAAGGCCGCTCAGCAAGGAAGAAGCCACTGCTCCAAAACCTCCATAACAAAGCCAGACTATGGTTTGCAACTGCACATGGGGACAAAGATCGTACTTTTTGGAGAAATGTCCTCTGGTCTGATGAAACAAAAATAGAACTGTTTGGCCATAAAGACCATTGTTATTTTTTGGGGAAAAAGGGGGTTGCTTGCAAGCCAAAGAACACCATCCCAACCGTGAAGCATGGGGGTGGCAGCATCATGCTGTGGGGGTGCTTTGCTGCAGGAGGGACTGGGGCACTTCACAAAATAGATGGCATCATGAGGAAGGAAAATGATGTGGATATATTGAAGCAACATCTCAAGACATCAGTCAGGAAGTTAAAGCTTGGTCGCAAATGGGTCTTCCAAATGGACAATGACCCCAAGCATACTTCCAAAGTTGTAGCAAAATGGCTTAAGGACAACAAAGTCAAGGTATTGGAGTGGCCATCACAAAGCCCTGACCTCAATCCTATAGACAATGTGTGGGCAGAACTGAAAAAGCGTGTGCGACCAAGGAGGCCTACAAACCTGACTCAGTTACACCAGCTCTGTCAGGAGGAATGGGCCAAAATTCACCCAACTTATTGTGGGAAGCTTGTGGAAGGCTACCCGAAACCTTTGACCCAAGTTAAACAATTTAAAGGCAATGCTACCAAATACTAATTGAGTGTATGTAAACTTCTGACCCACTGGGAATGTGATGAAATAAATAAAAGCTTAAATAAATCATTCTCTCTACTATTATTCTGACATTTCACATTCTTAAAATAAAAGTGTTGATCCTAACTGACCTAAGACAGGGAATTTTTACTAGGATTAAATGTCAGGAATTGTGAAAAACTAATGTATTTGGCTAAAGTGTATGCAAACTTCCGACTTCAACTGTATGTAGTAGTGGTGGAGTAGGGGCCTGAGGGCACACAATGTGTTGTGAAATCTGTGAATATATTGTAATGTTTTCAAAATTGTATAAACTGCCTTAATTTTGCTGGCCCCAGGAAGAGTAGCTACTGCCTTGATCCATAATAAATACAAATACAAATACTTCTCAGTAAAAGGCACCTAAAGGACTCTCAGACCATGAGAAACAAGATTCTCTGGTCTGATGAAACCAAGATTGAACTCTTTGACCTGAATGCCAAGAGTCACGTCTGGACGTGTTTTTGCTTTGTCATTATGGGGTGTATTTTTTAAATCCATTTTAGAATAAGGCTGTAACGTAACAAAATGTGGAAAAAGTGTAGGGGTCTGAATACTTTCTGAATGTACTGTACATACATTACTACATATACATGTGCCTTAACCCTTCACCACTCCCTCAGTCTTTTATCACTCGCCTCACAGACTCCTTCCCTCTCTCCATCACAAGGCCTCTCCCTTAAACACTCCTTCCTTTAACACTCCTTCCTTCACTCCCTCCCTCTGTCTATCACAAGGCCTCTGCCTTGCATACTACTATCCCATCCCCTCTCTGCTAGCGTCTCTCACACATGGAGAAGAGAAGTGCCAACCGGCCACACCACAGTTGAGAACATGAGGCCCAGGGGCTAAGGATCCATCTATCTGGCCTCGGCACGGCTCCAGATGCTTGCTTTCTGCTTGATAAATCTAAACCTTAAAGCTTAATTACCACTCGGCATCTCACCGACAGCATTTTATATATTATATATACATTGTGTGTATGTCTTCTTCAGCAAGAGACATGCGGGGTATAGCCTTAAACATTTATTAATAATTCATGTTTTGTTACATTGGTCTAAATTTAGAGCCACGCCAAATTGGGAGCAAATTATATTTAGCTATGCATCTCAAAGTGACGATGACTAATAATGACAACATATTTTCCATAATAATCGTAAAATCCCACGCAATAGGTAAAGTATTCTGACAATTCATGTATGAAACAACTCACCATTACCAATTGCCAAATTGTCAGGAAATAACCCAGAAAAGCCCAGAAGAAGGAGTCCCTCAATTGTATCAGTGACAAGGCAGGGAATATATTACTTTTTCCCTGTCTCTAATACTGTATAATTAGCCTCATCAATCAATTTTCAATCAATTTTATTTTATATAGCCCTTCTTACATCAGCTAATATCTCGAAGTGCTGTACAGAAACCCAGCCTAAAACCCCAAACAGCTAGTAATGCAGGTGTAGAAGCACGGTGGCTAGGAAAAACTCCCTAGAAAGGCGAAAACCTAGGAAGAAACCTAGAGAGGAACCAGGCTATGAGGGGTGGCCAGTCCTCTTCTGGCTGTGCCGGGTGAAGATTATAACAGAACCATGCCAAGATGTTCAAAAATGTTCATAAGTGACAAGCATGGTCAAATAATAATCAGGAATAAATCTCAGTTGGCTTTTCATAGCCGATCATTAAGAGTTGAAAACAGCAGGTCTGGGACAGGTAGGGGTTCCATAACCGCAGGCAGAACAGTTGAAACTGGAATAGCAGCAAGGCCAGGCGGACTGGGGACAGCAAGGAGTCACCACGGCCGGTAGTCCCGACGTATGGTCCTAGGGCTCAGGTCTCTCAGTTGGCTTTTCATAGCCGATCATTAAGAGTTGAAAACAGCAGGTCTGGGACAGGTAGGGGTTTCAGTAACGCGAGGCAGAACAGTTGAAACTGGAATAGCAGCAAGGCCAGGCGGACTGGGGACAGCAAGGTGTCATCATGCCCGGTAGTCCTGACGTATGGTCCTAGGGCTCAGGTTCTCAGAGAGAAAGAGAGAACGAGAGAATTAGAGAGAGCATACTTAAATTCACACAGGACACTGGATAAGACAGGAGAAGTACTCCAGGTATAACCAACTAACCCCAGCCCCCGACACATAAACTACTGCAGCATAAATACTGGAGGCTGAGACAGGAGCGGTCCGGAGACACTGTGGCCCCATCCGAAGAAACCCCGGACAGGGCCAAACAGGAAGGATATAACCCCACCCACTCTGCCAAAGCACAGCCCCCGCACCACTAGAGGGATATCCTCAACCACCAACTTACAATCCTGAGACAAGGCCCAGTATAGCCCACAGAGGTCTCCACCACAGCACAAACCAAGGGGGGGCGCCAACCCAGACAGGAAGATCACGTCAGTAACTCAACCCACTCAAGTGACGCACCCCTCCCAGGGACGGCATGAAAGAGCACCAGCAAGCCAGTGACTCAGCCCCTGCAACAGGGTTAGAGGCAGAGAACCCCAGTGGAGAGGGGAACCGGCCTGGCAGAGACAGCAAGGGCTGTTCGTTGCTCCAGAGCCTTTCCGTTCACCTTCACACTCCTGGGCCAGACTACACTCAATCATATGACCTACTGAAGAGATAAGTCTTCAGTAAAGACTTAAAGGTTGAGACCGAGTCTGCGTCTCTCACATGGGTAGGCAGACTGTTCCATAAAAATGGAGATCTATAGGAGAAAGCCCTGCCTCCCGCTGTTTGCTTAGAAATTCTAGGGACAATTAGGAGGCCTGCGTCTTGTGACCGTAGCGTACGTATTGGTATGTACGGCAGGACCAACTCGGAAAGATAGGTAGGAGCAAGCCCATGTAACGCTTTATAGGTTAACAGTAAAACCTTGAAATCAGCCCTTGCCTTAACAGGAAGCCAGTGTAGGGAAGCTAGCACTGGAGTAATATGATCAAATTTCTTGGTTCTAGTCAGGATTCTAGCAGCCGTATTTAGCACTAACTGAAGTTTATTTAGTGCTTTATCCGGGTAGCCGGAAAATAGAGCATTGCAGTAGTCTAACCTAGAAGTAACAAAGATTTTGCCTCATGCAAATCATCTGCATGCTTGATTGCTCCGCTGAAATGCAAACTACACTCTTTCCTCTGAGGCCCATGCTCGCACGGTGGTGGTTGACTCTCTCTCTGCTGTGCTGCTGTGGTGACAATTACAAGTCTCTCTCTTTCTCCGGGTAAAAAGGCATGCCCTGATTGATGGTGAGAGAGCGAGAGAGACAGAACACCAGCCACTGGACATTCAGAGGAGTGATGGAGATGGAGCAGAGTAACCTATGAGAGGAATGGGTTGGAAACTGGGGATCAGTTTCTACTACTCATTTTATAACAAGAATGGAGTGGGCAACATATATAAAGGGTAGATCCCTGTGGACTGAGGTAGCTAGGTATATATTTCTACACTGAAGCTCCAGTATTATTGTGTGTATAGACTTTAGT
Organism: Coregonus clupeaformis; assembly: GCF_020615455.1. Taxonomy (NCBI): domain Eukaryota; kingdom Metazoa; phylum Chordata; class Actinopteri; order Salmoniformes; family Salmonidae; genus Coregonus; species Coregonus clupeaformis. The sequence continues at coordinate 21,514,724 of NC_059197.1, read as the reverse complement.
TGGGTTAGTCTGTGTAGGCTATGGCATCTCTGGCCTGCCCACCTATTGAGCAATCATTCCCCTTTGACTTGGTGCTGAACACACACCCAGAGGGCTCTGGTTACAGTGAGGGAAAAAAGTATTTGATCCCCTGCTGATTTTGTACGTTTGCCCACTGACAAAGACATGATCAGTCTATAATTTTAATGGTAGGTTTATTTGAACAGTGAGAGACAGAATAACAACAAAATGTTATACATTGATTTGCATTTTAATGAGGGAAATAAGTATTTGACCCCTCTGCAAAACATGACTTAGTACTTGGTGGCAAAACCCTTGTTGGCAATCACAGAGATCAGACGTTTCTTGTAGTTGGCCACCAGGTTTGCACACATCTCAGGAGGGATTTTGTCCCACTCCTCTTTGCAGATCTTCTCCAAGTCATTAAGGTTTCGAGGCTGACGTTTGGCAACTCGAACCTTCAGCTCCCTCCACAGATTTTCTATGGGATTAAGGTCTGGAGACTGGCTAGGCCACTCCAGGACCTTAATGTGCTTCTTCTTGAGCCACTCCTTTGTTGCCTTGGCCTTGTGTTTTGGGTCATTGTCATGCTGGAATACCAATCCACGACCCATTTTCAATGCCCTGGCTGAGGGAAGGAGGTTCTCACCCAAGATTTGACGGTACATGGCCCCGTCCATCGTCCCTTTGATGCGGTGAAGTTGTCCTGTCCCTTTAGCAGAAAAACACCCCCAAAGCATAATGTTTCCACCTCCATGTTTGACGGTGGGGATGGTGTTCTTGGGGTCATAGGCAGCATTCCTCCTCCCTCAAACACGGCGAGTTGAGTTGATGCCAAAGAGCTCGATTTTGGTCTCATCTGACCACAACACTTTCACCCAGTTCTCCTCTGAATCATTGAGATGTTCATTGGCAAACTTCAGACGGGCCTGTATATGTGCTTTCTTGAGCAGGGGGACCTTGCAGGCGCTGCAGGATTTCAGTCCTTCACGGCGTAGTGTGTTACCAATTGTTTTCTTGGTGACTATGGTCCCAGCTGCCTTGAAATCATTGACAAGATCCTCCTGTGTAGTTCTGGGTTGATTCCTCACTGTTTTCATGATCATTGCAACTCCACGAGGTGAGATCTTGCATGGAGCCCCAGGCAGAGGGAGATTAACAGTTATTTTGTGTTTCTTCCATTTGCGAATAATCGCACCAACTGTTGTCACCTTCTCACCAAGCTGCTTGGCGATGGTCTTGTAGCCCATTCCAGCCTTGTGTAGGTCTACAATCTTGTCCCTGACATCCTTGGAGAGCTCTTTGGTCTTGGCCATGGTGGAGAGTTTGGAATCTGATTGATTGATTGCTTCTGTGGACAAGTGTCTTTTATACAGGTAACAAGCTGAGATTAGGAGCACTCCCTTTAAGAGTGTGCTCCTAATCTCAGCTCGTTACCTGTATAAAAGTCACCTGGAAGCCAGAAATCTTTCTGATTGAGAGGGGGTCAAATACTTATTTCCCTCATTAAAATGCAAATCAATTTATAACATTTTTGAAATGCGTTTTTCTGGATTTTTTTGTTGTTATTCTGTCTCTCACTGTTCAAATAAACCTACCATTAAAATTATAGACGGATCATTTCTTTGTCAGTGGGCAAACGTACAAAATCAGCAGGGGATCAAATACTTTTTTCCCTCACTGTACCTGTTACTATGCCAACCAACGCATCCGAGAAGTGGGAAGTGGCAGAGAGGCACCTGGGGTCTGCTGTATGTCAGGGTGTCACCCCTCCCCCACCCTGCATGACTAACCCACAGAAGAGAGGAGAGGGAGGAAAAGGCAAAGTACTCATGTAAACACACAAGTTGGCAAGGTGAGGTAAGTGTATTCACTTTAATATGCTACCTGATTAAAAACAACCCCTCTACATAATAACCAGCGTGTAGATCTCTGGAGATTACATTCAAATCAAATCAAATCAAATTTTATTGGTCACATGCGCCGAATACAACAGGTGCAGACATTACAGTGAAATGCTTACTTACAGCCCTTAACCAACAGTGCATTTCTTTTTAACAAAAAAAGTAAAAATATAACAACAACAAAAAAAGTGTTGAGAAAAAAAGAGCAGAAGTAAAATAAAATAACAGTAGGGAGGCTATATATACAGGGGGGTACCGTTGCAGAGTCAATGTGCGGGGGCACCGGCTAGTTGAGGTAGTTGAGGTAATATGTACATGTGGGTAGAGTTAAAGTGACTATGCATAAATAATTAACAGAGTAGCAGCAGCGTAAAAAGGATGGGGTGGGGGGGCAGTGCAAATAGTCCGGGTAGCCATGATTAGCTGTTCAGGAGTCTTATGGCTTGGGGGTAGAAGCTGTTGAGAAGTCTTTTGGACCTAGACTTGGCACTCCGGTACCACTTGCCGTGCGGTAGCAGAGAGAACAGTCTATGACTAGGGTGGCTGGAGTCTTTGACAATTTTGAGGGCCTTCCTCTGACACCTCCTGGTATAGAGGTCCTGGATGGCAGGGAAGCTTGGCCCCAGTGATGTACTGGGCCGTACGCACTACCCTCTGTAGTGCCTTGCGGTCGGAGGCCAAGCAGTTGCCATACCAGGCGGTGATGCAACCAGTCAGGATGCTCTCGATGGTGCAGCTGTATAATTTTTTGAGGATCTGAGGACCCATGCCAAATCTTTTCAGTCTCCTGAGGGGGAATAGGCTTTGTCGTGCCCTCTTCACGACTGTCTTGGTGTGTTTGGACCATGATAGTTCGTTGGTGATGTGGACACCAAGGAACTTGAAGCTCTCAACCTGTTCCACTACAGCCCCGTCGATGAGAATGGGGGCGTGCTCAGTCCTCTTTTTTTTTCTGTAGTCCACAATCATCTCCTTTGTCTTGGTCACGTTGAGGGAGAGGTTGTTGTCCTGGCACCACAAGGCCAGGTCTCTGACCTCCTCCCTATAGGCTGTCTCATCGTTGTCGGTGATCAGGCCTACCACTGTTGTGTCGTCGGCAAACTTAATGATGGTGTTGGAGTCGTGCCTGGCCATGCAGTCATGGGTGAACAGAGAGTACAGGAGGGGACTGAGCACGCACCCCTGAGGGGCCCCCGTGTTGAGGATCAGTGTGGCAGATGTGTTGTTACCTACCCTTACCACCTGGGGGCGGCCCGTCAGGAAGTCCAGGATCCAGTTGCAGAGGGAGGTGTTTAGTCCCAGGATCCTTAGCTTAGTGATGAGCTTAGAGGGCACTATGGTGTTGAATGCTGAGCTGTAGTCAATGAATAGCATTCTCACGTAGGTGTTCCTCTTGTCCAGGTGGGAAAGGGCAGTGTGGAGTGCAATAGAGATTGCATCATCTGTGGATCTGTTGGGGCGGTATGCAAATTGGAGTGGGTCTAGGGTTTCTGGGATAATGCTGTTGATGTGAGCCATGACCAGCCTTTCAAAGCACTTCATGGCTACAGACGTCAGTGCTACGGGTCGGTAGTCATTTAGGTAGGTTATCTTAGAGTCCTTGGGCACGGGGACTATGGTGGTCTGCTTGAAACATGTTGGTATTACAGACTCAGTCAGGGACATGTTGAAAATGTCAGTGAAGACACTTGCCAGTTGGTCAGCACATGCTCGGAGTACACGTCCTGGTAACCCGTCTGGCCCTGCGGCCTTGTGAATGTTGACCTGCTTAAAAGTCTTACTCACATCGGCTACGGAGAGCGTGATCACATAGTCATCCGGAACAGCTGGTGCTCTCATGCATGCTTCAGTGTTGCTTGCCTCGAAGCGAGCATAGAAGTGGTTTAGCTCGTCTGGTTGGCTTGTGTCACTGGGCAGCTCGCGGCTGTGCTTCCCTTTGTAGTCTGTAATAGTTTTCAAGCCCTGCCACATCCGACGAGCGTCAGAGCCAGTGTAGTACGATTCAATCTTAGTCCTGTATTGACTCTTTGCCTGTTTGATGGTTCGTCGGAGGGCATAGCGGGATTTCTTATAAGCGTCCGGGTGAGAGTCCCATTCCTTGAAAGCGGCAGCTCTACCCTTTAGCTCAGTGCGGATGTTTCCTGTAATCCATGGCTTCTGGTTGGGGTATGTACGTACGGTCACTGTGGGGACGACATCATCGATGCACTTATTGATGAAGCCAGTGACTGATGTGGTGTACTCCTCAATGCTGTCTGAAGAATCCCGGAACATGTTCCAGTCTGTGCTAGCAAAACAGTCCTGTAGCTTAGCATCTGCGTCATCTGACCACTTTTTTATTAACCGAAGTCACTGGTGCTTCCTGCTTTAGTTTTTGCTTATAAGCAGGAATCAGGAGGATAGAGTTATGGTCAGATTTGCCAAATGGAGGGCGAGGGAGAGCTTTGTATGCGTCTCTGTGTGTGGAGTAAAGGTGGTCTAGAGTTTTTTTTCCTCTGGTTGCACATTTAACATGCTGGTAGAAATTAGGTAGAACGGATTTAAGTTTCCCTGCATTAAAGTCCCCGGCCACTAGGAGCGCTGCATCTGGATGAGCGTTTTCCTGTTGATTTATGGCCTTGTACAACTCATTCAGTGCAATCTTAATGCCAGCATTGGTTTGTGGTGGTAAATAGACAGCTATGAAAAATATAGATGAAAACTCTCTTGGTCTTCATATTACTGTTCTGACAGAGCAGACCAAGACGGAGCCCACACCAGCCTACATTACTCCGTCGTGGGAGCTTAATAAAAACACATGCACACACACAAAGACAGAAGGGGTGTGTCAGATCTCTCGCTCTCTCTCATTCATACATGCACACAAGCAACTTCAGCAGAGATCTTAATACTAAAATAGGTACAGTCACTTCCAGAACAGCAAATGACTCACTATATCTGACACATGGATGCAGTCAGTCCTCAGTCAAACACACCACACTACTCCGAGCTAGAGAGGCTATTCAGATTAGCCACCCATTTCCAGACTCTGTATTTCATTAAGACATTTCAGCAGGATAATAAACTCAGCAAAAAAAGAAACGTCCCTTTTTCAGGACCCTGTCTTTCAAAGATAATTTGTAAAAATCCAAATAACTTCACAGATCTTCATTGTAAAGGGTTTAAACACTGTTTCCCATGCTTGTTCAATGAACCATAAACAATTGTGGAACGGTCGTTAAGACACTAACAGCTTACAGACGGTAGGCAGTTAAGGTCACAGTTATGAAAACTTAGGACACTAAAGAGGCCTTTCTACTGACTGAAAAACACCAAAAGAAAGATGCCCAGGGTCCCTGCTCGTCTGCGTGAACGTGCCTTAGGCATGCTGCAAGGAGGCATGAGGACTGCAGATGTGACCAGGGCAATAAATTGCAATGTTCGTACTGTGAGACACCTAAGACAGCGCTACAGAGAGACAGGATGGACAGCTGATCGTCCTCGCAGTGGCAGACCACGTGTAACAACACATGCACAGGATCGGTACATCCGAACATCACACCTGCGGGACAGGTACAGGATGGCAACAACAACTGCCCGAGTTACACCAGGAACGCCCAATCCCTCCATCAGTGCTCAGACTGTCCGCAACAGGCTGATAGATGCTGGACTGAGGGCTTGTAGGCCTGTTGTAAGGCAGGTCCTCACAAGACATCACCGGCAACAACGTCGCCTATGGGCACAAACCCACCGTCGCTGGACCAGACAGGACTGGCAAAAAGTGCTCTTCACTGACGAGTCACGGTTTTGTCTCACCAGGGGTGATGGTCGGATTCGCGTTTATCGTCGAAGGAATGAGCGTTACACCGAGGCCTGTACTCTGGAGCGGGATCGATTTGGAGGTGGAGGGTCCGTCATGGTCTGGGGCGGTGTGTCACAGCATCATCGGACTGAGCTTGTTGTCATTGCAGGCAATCTCAACGCTGTGCGTTACAGGGAAGACATCCTCCTCCCTCATGTGTTACCCTTCCTGCAGGCTCATCCTGACATTACCCTCCAGCATGACAATGCCACCAGCCATACTGCTCGTTCTGTGCGTGATTTCCTGCAAGACAAGAATGTCAGTGTTCTGCCATGGCCAGCAAAGGGCCCGGATCTCAATCCCATTGAGCATGTCTGGGATCTGTTGGATCGGAGGGTGAGGGCTAGGGCCATTCCCCCCAGAAATTTCTGAGAACTTGCAGGTGCCTTGGTGGAAGAGTGGGGTAACATCTCACAGCAAGAACTGGCAAATCTGGTGCAGTCCATGAGGAGGAGATGCACTGCAATACTTAATGCAGCTGGTGGCCACACCAGATACTGACTTACTTTTGATTTTGACCCCCACTTTGTTCAGGGACACATTATTCAATTTCTGTTAGTCACATGTCTGTGGAACTTGTTCAGTTTATGTCTCAGTTGTTGAATCTTGTTATGTTCATACAAATATTTACACATGTTAAGTTTGCTGAAAATAAACGCAGTTGACAGTGAGAGGACATTTCTTTTTTTGCCGAGTTTATGTATGCGGATGATTACACACTACATGTCAGCACCCAAAGCCAGTGAGCTCACTGAAATTCTAAATAAGGAGTTACAGTCAGTATCAGAATAGGGGATTAATAATAAACTGGTCATAAATACAGCTAAAACTAAAAGCATTGTATTTGTTTTAAAACATTCTCTAAAACCTAAACCTCAACTGGAGTTGTGTAGAAATGGTGTGACCATTGAACAAGTTGAGGAACTCCTAGGTATAACATTGGATGGTCAATTATCATGGTCAAGTCATATTGACAAAGTTGTTGTGTAGATGGTGAGGGCTATGTCTGTTATAAAAAGATGTTCTGCGTTTTTGACACAATTCAACTGTACTAGTTGTTCAAGCTCTGGTCTTGTCCCATCTTGATTACTGTCTGGTAATATGGTCAAGTGCAGCAAATATTATTGTATTGACATTTCCAAACTGTCTGTATATTCAACTTACATATAGCTCTGAAAGACATACCTACTCCACCAGACATTCCACTAGGAGTCTCTTCACAGTGCCCAAATCCAGAAGGAATTCAAGGCAACCCACAGTATTATATAGAGTAATGATCACATGGAACTCCCTTCCATCTGAAATTACTCAAGCAAACAGCAAAATTTGCTTTAAAAAAACAAATAAAACAACACCTCACAACGCCTCTCCCCTATCTGACCTAGTTGTAATATCTACGTTAATGATTTTAAATGTATCTAAATTGTAAAGTATTTTTGTCTGTATTATTTTTTTCCGTTATGTGTCGAACCCCAGTAAGACTAGCTGTCACCCCCCACCCCCACACACACCAACCCAGTTGTGAAGAAGGCACGACAATGGCCTCTTCCCCCTCAGGAGGCTGAAAAGATTTGGCATGGGCCCTCAGATCCTCAAAAAGTTTTACAACTGCACCATTGAAAGCATCTTGACTGGCTGCATCACCGCTTGGTATGGCAACTGCTTGGCATCCGACCGCAAGATGCTACAGAGGGTAGTCCGAACGGCCCAGTACATCACTGGAGCCGAGCTCCTTGCCATCCAGGACCTCTATACCAGGTGGTGTCAGAGGAAGGTCCTAAAAATTGTCAAAGAATCCAGCCACCAAAGTCATAGACTGTTCTCTCTGCTACCACACGGCAAGCGGTGCCGATACACCAAGTCTGGAACCTACAGGACCCTGAACAGCTTCTTCCCCCATGCCATAAGACTGCTAAATAGTAAACCAAATCGCTACACGGACTATCTGCATTGACCCCCCCCCCCCTTTGCAGTAACTCTTTTGACTCAATCCATACGCTGCTGCTACTGCCTATTATCTATCCTGTTGCCTAGTCACTTAACCCCTACCTATATGTACATATCTACCTCAATTACCTCGTACCCCTGCACATCAACTTGGTACTGGTACCCTGTGTATACAGTCATGGCCAAAATTGTTGGCACCCCTGAAATTTTTCCAGAAAATGAAGTATTTCTCACAGAAAAGTATTGAAATTACACATGTTTTGCTATGCACATGTTTATTTCCTTTGTGTGTATTGGAATAACACAAAAAAAACAGGAAAAAAGCAAATTTGACATAATTTCACACAAAACTAAAAAAATGGGCCGGACAAAGTTATTGGCACCCTTTCAAAATTGTGGATAAATAAGTTTGTTCCAAGCATGTGATGCTCCTTTAAACTCACCTGGGGCAAGTAACAGGTGTGGGCAATCTAAAAATCACACCTGAAAGCAGATAAAAAGGAGAGAAGTTGACTCAGTCTTTGCATTGTGTTTCTGTGTGCCACACTAAGCATGGAGAACAGAAAGAGGAAAAGAGAACTGTCTGAGGACTTGAGAACCAAAATTGTGGAAAAATATCAACAATCTCAAGGTTACAAGTCCATCTCCAGAGATCTAGATGTTCCTTTGTCCACAGTGCGCAACATGATCAAGAAGTTTGCAACCCATGGCACTGTAGCTAATCTCCCTGGACGTGGACGGAAGAGAAAAATTGATGAAAGGTTGCAACGCAGGATAGTCCGGATGGTGGATAAGCAGCCCCAAACAAGTTCCAAAGAAATTCAAGCTGTCCTGCAGGCTCAGGGTGCATCAGTGTCAGCGCGAACTATACGTCGAAATTTGAATGAAATGAAACGCTATGGCAGGAGACCCAGGAGGACCCCACTGCTGACACAGAGACATAAAAAAGCAAGACTACAGTTTGCCAAAATGTACATGAGTAAGCCAAATTCCTTCTGGGAGAACGTCTTATGGACAGATGAGACCAAGATAGAGCTTTTTGGTAAAGCACATCGTTCTACTGTTTACCGAAAATGTAATGAAGCCTTCAAAGAAAAGAACACAGTACCTACAGTCAAATATGGTGGAGGTTCAAAGATGTTTTGGGGTTGTTTTGCTGCCTCTGGCACTGGGTGCCTTGACTGTGTGCAAGGCATCATGAAATCTGAGGATTACCAAAGGATTTTGGGTCGCAATGTAGGGCCCAGTGTCAGAAAGCTGGGTTTGCGTCCGAGATCATGGGTCTTCCAGCAGGACAATGACCCCAAACATACTTCAAAAAGCACCCAGAAATGGATGGCAACAAAGCGCTGGAGAGTTCTGAAGTGGCCAGCAATGAGTCCAGATCTTAATCCCATTGAACACCTGTGGAGAGATCTTAAAATTGCTGTTGGGAAAAGGCACCCATCCAATATGAGAGACCTGGAGCAGTTTGCAAAAGAAGAGTGGTCCAAAATTCCGGGTGAGAGGTGTAAGAAGCTTATTGATGGTTATAGGAAGCGACTGATTTCAGTTATTTTTTCCAAAGGGTGTGCAACTAAATATTAAGTTAAGGGTGCCAATCATTTTGTCCGGCCCATTTTTTGAGTTTTGTGTGAAATTATGTCAAATTGGCTTTTTTCCTGTTTTTTTTGTGTTATTCCAATACACACAAAGGAAATAAACATGTGCATAGCAAAACATGTGTAATTTCAATACTTTTCTGTGAGAAATACTTCATTTTCTGGAAAAATTTCAGGGGTGCCAACAATTTTGGCCATGACTGTATATCCAAATTATCATTAATCATTGTGTATTTATTCCTTGTTTTATTATCTTTCTATTATTTTTCTCTCTGCATTGTTGGGAAGGGCACGTAAATAAGCATTTCCCTGTTTGTCTACACCTGTTGTTTACGAAGCACGTGACAAATACATTTGATTTGAGTTTTACTTCAAATCAAATCAAATTTTATTGGCCACATGCGCCGAATACAACAGGTGCAGACATTACAGTGAAATGCTTACTTACTTTGGGAGCACTGTGCGACTGGGAAAAACATCTCCCAGATAATAATTGTTGTAATGATAAGGCTTCACTGTACTGTTATTTCCAAGTGGCCTAGAGAAAAAGATTTGCACCATTACTACAGCAAAAACGGTTTGTAGAAGGATTACTTTATCCTATCCCAGGTGTTCCTTAAAGAGGTGGGGTTTCAAATGTCTCCGGAAGGTGGTGAGTGACTCCGCTGTCCTGGCGTCGTGAGGGAGCTTGTTCCACCATTGGGGTGCCAGAGCAGCGAACAGTTTTGACTGGGCTGAGCGGGAACTGTGCTTCCGCAGAGGTAGGGGAGCCAGCAGGCCAGAGGTGGATGAACGCAATGCCCTCGTTTGGGTGTAGGGACTGATCAGAGCCTGAAGGTACGGAGGTGCCGTTCCCCTCACAGCTCCGTAGGCAAGCACCATGGTCTTGTAGCAGATGCGAGCTTCAACTGGAAGCCAGTGTAGTGTGCGGAGGAGCGGGGTGACGTGAGAGAACTTGGGAAGGTTGAACACCAGACGGGCTGCGGCATTCTGGATGAGTTGTAGGGGTTTAATGGCACAGGCAGGGAGCCCAGCCAACAGCGAGTTGCAGTAATCCAGACGGGAGATGACAAGTGCCTGGATTAGGACCTGTGCCGCTTCCTGTGTAAGGCAGGGTCGTACTCTCCGAATGTTGTAGAGCATGAACCTACAGGATCGGGTCACCGCCTTGATGTTAGCGGAGAACGACAGGGTGTTGTCCAGGGTCACGCCAAGGCTCTTCGCACTCTGGGAGGAGGACACAACGGAGTTGTCAACCGTGATGGCGAGATCATGGAACGGGCAGTCCTTCCCCGGGAGGAAGAGCAGCTCCGTCTTGCCAAGGTTCAGCTTGAGGTGGTGGTCCGTCATCCATACTGATATGTCTGCCAGACATGCAGAGATGCGATTCGCCACCTGGTTATCAGAAGGGGGAAATAATAATAATGAAACAGAAGAAAAAGAAACCTCTAGCAGAGCGCTTTCCACACACCCACTCCTTTCCACACGCCCACTACCTAATATTCCACAAATTACTTTGTAATTTCAATGACAGGTATTCATATCAACATTTTAGCTTTTCTAATAAATTAATGTCTTTACAGTATAACATATTATTTTCTATGGCACAACATGTGCTTCAAAAGTATCTACAATTCATATAGGCTGTATCTAAATTAAAACAATTTTTTAACTTATTTTCTGGTGCTCCTAAACTTCATGTGGTGCTCCTAACGTTTTTAAGTTGGGAGCACCAGTGCTACCAATGAGCCCTGACCCTTACATACACATGCATCCATAATGGCTGCCTTCATCCTTTGCAGGATGCAAGCAGCAGCAGAGTAGTGTGTGTGTGTGTGTGTGTGTGTGTGTGTGTCAGTGGAGGCTCCTCAGAGGAAGTGGATGACCATGCTCCTCAGTGAATTTCATAAAAATAAAAATTGTAAAACATTTAAAAAGTTACCCTTTTTAGATAAAACTATACTAAATATATTAGAATAATTGATTAAAACACACTGTTTGCAATGAAGGTCTACAGTAGCCTCAACATCACTCTGTAGGGTAGCACCATGGTTTAGCTGGAGGACAGCTAGCTTCCGTCATCCTCTGGGTACATTGACTTCAATACAAAACCTAGGAGGGTCATGGTTCTCACCCCCTTCCATGGACTTACACAGTAATTATGACAACTTCCGGAGGATGTCCTCCAACCTATCAGAGCTCTTGCAGAATGAACTGACATGTTGTCCACCCAATCAAAGGATCAGAGAATGAATCTAGTACTGAAAGCATAAGTTACAGCTAGCTAGCACTGTAGTGCATAACATGTGGTGAGTAGTTGACTCAAAGAGAGAGAAAGACAATAGTTGAACAGTTTTGAACAAATACATTTCTTCCAAAATGAAGGAGAAGTAAGAGAGAGAGAGATTTCGTAAAAAAACACTTTCAGTTTCACTTACTTAGCTAGCAAATGCAGCTAGCTAGTTTAGCCTACTCAAACACTCTGCTCAAAAAGAGGGATGCTATGTTAGCTAGCTAGCTATGACTTCCAAGTCAAGGTAAGCGTTTGGTTTTACTAATTTATTGGCACAAGGGCCCGCAGGTGTTAGTTCTAAAATGCTTACTGACTGTACACTGTAACGTTACTGCATGATTGTAGCGGGTTTACTAATGCGTTAGTTCTATTAGCAATGTTGACTTATGCCGTTACTTTAGCAAATATGGTGATAACGATGTAGGCTGTGTGTAGCAGTTATGATATGATTTGGCTTGGAAAGGTTTTTTCACCTGGTCACATGATGTGTTGTGCATTGAAGTTCACAAGCAAAGGGAAAATGTGAGAGGAGGAGAGCGCATAGATGGGTTTGTTTCCCACGGGGGGGCCAGTATGAAAATGTATGCACTCACTAACTGTAAGTCACTCTGGGTAAGAGCGTCTGCTAAAGGACTGAAATGTAAAATGTAAATGCGAGAAGGAATACAACGTGGCTGCTATGAAAGTGAACTTTGACACCACACTCCAAAAAGCAAGATCTGCAAGCTCTGGTTTTGTCTATTCTTGATTATTGTCCAGTCATTTGGTCCAGTGCGGCAAAGAAATACCTAGTTAAGCTGCAGCTGGCCCAAAACAGAGCGGCACGTCTTGCTCTTCATTGTAATCAGAGGGCTGATATAAATACTATGCATGCCAGTCTCTCTTGGCTAAGAGTTGAGGAGATACTGACTGCATCACTTCTTCTTTTTATAAGAAACATTAATGTGTTGAAAATCCCAAATTGTTTGCATATTGAACTTACACACAGCTCTGACACACACACTTACCCCACCAGACATGCCACCAGGGGTCTTTTCACAGTCCCCAAATCCAGAACAAATTCAAGAAAGCGTACAGTATTATATAGAGCCATTATTGCATGGAACTCCGTTCCATCTCATATTGCTCAAATAAAAAGCAAACCTGGTTTCAAAAACCAGATAAAGCAATACCTCACGGCACAATGCCTCTCCCCTATTTGACCTAGATAGTTAATACGTGTACGTATTGATATGTAGGCTATGTGTGCCTTTAAAAATAATGTATGTAGTTCTGTCCTTGAGCTGTTCTTGTCTATTAATGTTCTGTATTATTTCAGGTTTTGTGTGGACCACAGGAAGAGTAGCTGCTGCCTTTGCAACAGCTAATGGGGATCCTAATAAAATACCAAATACCAAACTGTTTACGTGTGATCAGGGGTGTATTCGTTCCGCCGATTCTGTTGAAAAACGTTTCTTAAACGGAAGCAAACGGAACGAAACAGGGATAAACATACCTGAATTTGTCCAATAGAAACTCTCGTTTGCAACTATTGGACTAATGATTACACCCTAGATCAGCTAGATGCAAGCAAGAGTGTGCAAGGCGGTATTGAATGTGTCACTGTCTGTCCATGTGTTACTGTCTGTCACCTCAATTTTTTCTCTCGATACGTGTGCACCTACGTTGTAAACCATTCATAGGCTAGGTTCTAGCAACCTCATGATGGGTATAGAGAAAATGTGAGTATCATGTAGTAGCCTAAACCTATCGATGTTACATTGAACTGGGTGAATGGAATATGAATGACAGTCATCCAATATGCTGTATTAAAAATTTAATAAAATTGTCCTCCCTCATCTTAAACGGCACCGACCGCCACTGGTGTGTGTGTGTGTGTGTGTACACGTGTGTGTGCCCCCCAGGATATACACAGAACAGGATAGTTACATCACAGAGACCTGAGTCCTACCCCTCCAAGCGCCAACCCTTATGCCTGAAGGACCCATAACTGCCAACAACACTCTCTGATTTATTCCTAGCTTTAGTGTTACGCTACTAAACAAAAACGTGAATGTCGTTTCTCACTTAAATAAAAAAGAAAAATACAGAAATATACTAATTGATTGGATTCATAAACATGTACATAAGCAAAGGGAAAGTGGAGAAAAAGGGGCACAGAGAGAGAGAGAGAGAATGAGAGAGAGAAAGAGAGAGAGAAAGAGAGAGCGAGACAGAGAGACAGAAAGAGAGAGAGAAAGAGAGAGAAAGACAGAGAGAAAGACAGGGAGCGAGAGAGAAAGAGAGAGCCTTCAAATACACCGCTGCCTGAGTACAATATGCCACCACTCCCCCTAACACTCTCAAAGGCACAACTTGTCATGCAGGCGAGAGCACAGCATATATTCTAGTTGTTGTTTATTCTAGTATCAAAAAGCACACAGAGAAATGCTGCTATACAGTACACTCATTAGGGGCTTCCATTGTGTGCTTAAAAGCGAGTCCAAAAGCAGCAGAATGTCACACAATTAAGAGCAAAGAATAATCACTCTGCCGAATGAGCAACGGCAAAAAATACAGAGGTAAATACATCTCTCAGCTAAGTGGGTTCTGGGTTTTGGGGGTTTTGTTTCTTTTCTTTCTTTAATAAGAGATCAATTTCTCTCATAATTCACTAGAAAGACTACCAAGACAGAACCAAAGAAAGCCCACTTGGTTAAGAGAGATCTAAAATAGAAATATAGTGAAGGGCTTATATGAGCAAATTGAGTGACCGGGAGCCAGTTCAATACAGGGGAGCAGCGTGTAATTTGTATGATTAAATTATATGCTAGATTACAGAGAAAGCTCGGAAAGCCTCAAGCCTCATTCCTCCAATTCCAGCCCATCAAGAAAATATTAGAAATACGAAAGGAAACTAAATGGGACGTGTCAGCATTTTACACTCCCTCCCTCCTCATCCTCCTCCACCCAAAATAAACCATTAGGCAGTTATGTGCTGGGGCGCCAAGGAAAAGATAACTAAAAAGGTGTCGGTGAGAGGCTTGTGCCTTTCCCTTCACCTTGAACATGCAGAATGGGAGCAGGCTCAACTCCTTTTTCCAAACGTAGTTGAGACTTTTTCCAGTCAGTTAGTCAGTCAGTCACTAGATCCCAACTAATAGTGCTGTCGACTGATGAGCACCAATATGGGGGATAGCGGTGGGTGAACAAACAGCCAAAAGACCCCCCTCTCCCCCAAACCACCTATAAGACGTAAGACTGAGAAAGAGGTAGACGCCACCTGCCAGTAGATCACCCCCCCATCTTTCTCCCACTGAATCAGCAAGCACCGCTCCTTTCCTCCGGTCTCCGCCCACGCCCCAATCGTCACTCCTGGAGCCAAAATAATGTCAATTAGACAGGTCAGTAAAAATCTCACCATTTTAACAACCCCAGCAGACATAGACTTCACTGGGCATAAGCGAGAGAGAGAATTTCTAAATCTGATAGGGGCCTTCCAGCAGGTAGCATAAGACTTGAATCGGAGTCTACAATCTCCAGCAGGATCAGACTGGATCTGGACTGACTCCATACGGGCTGAGCCCATTTAGCAGCAATGACACAACACAAGACATTCCATCTAAACAATGCAACACAACCAGGTCAGATTTAATCTACAGCAGACAAGGCTGTCCACTTTAATCTGTGGAAGGAACCAGCAGTCGGTGAGATTCACTGATAGCTAACATAGCTGCTTAAACAAAATTGCATGGAATATGTGCAAGAGGTGGTTTTAAACTCCTACGATTGTGAGACTGGAAGGAAGGGGTTTGATGAATACAGGCCACATAGACTGGCCACAGTGTCATCGTTAAGGATACATTTCCTCAAAGTAGTCGATGTGTGGAGGCTGTAGGATGTCGAGAGCCGAGAGCACCTGTGGAGAGGAGAGGAGAGGTCAGGCACGTCCGCAGGGAGGGGAGGGAGAGAGGGAACAGTGAGAGGGAGGGATCAAAGAGAGAAAGAGAATAGAGAGTAGGAAAGGACAGAGAGCAAGAGGTGAGGGTGGGAGATGACAGGGGGAAGAGAAGGAAAGAGGGAGAAACCAAGAGAGAGGAGGGAGGCTAGCCATCCACTCACGTTATCATGTTTGAAGAAGCACAGCATTTTCAGCTCACGGAAGACCCTCTTACAGGAGACGAGGTTCTGGAAGACGTTGGGCATCTTTTTGAGGGCGACTCGCTTTCCATCCCGGGGGTCCGTCACTGACCTGGAGTGGAGGATCAGAGAATGAGACGAGACCCTCACAGACAGCAAGCTCCTGTCATAGCCCTGTAGTTGATGGCCCCTTTGTCAGAGTGAGTGGCAATACAGTAAAGGATTTTTTTTTTTAATAGCATGAAAAAACAAGCATAGTCTCTAAGAAATGATCAATACTAACAGTGCTATGAGAGAAATAAGTGCAGTTCAGGTTGAACCCTGCTTTGGTTATGCTACTAAAAAGGTACTATCATCTAAGCAGGGGTGCGATTTGGTTACGCTACTAAAGGTAATATCATTTTAGCAGGGGTGACGTAACTGCAAACCCACAAATACAAATTAATCTCACACCAGGAAGGTCACATTCAGTGGTGTTCCTGTATTAAATAGCTATATTTATTTAATTTAAGACCTCCCATGGCACCCACATCTCACTTAAAGGACACAAACACACGCACGTTGACACAAACCCACGCAAACGTGCACACACACACACACACTTACGTACACTACAGCACCCCGCACAGTCACACACAAACTCACATACACCAATGTACCCATGAACCCTCTCGCTCTCTCTCTCTCACACACACACTTCCAGGCCGAGAGATGAGAAGCAGTAACCACCTTGAGGATCTCTCAGACCCTCACAGTTTTTAAATCAGCAAGCCTTTTAGAGATGAAACGCTTTTCCAAAATAATATTATCCCCCACTTCAAACAGAGCAGGAAAAATAAACCCTAAAACCATAAGAGTTTAATCTAAGAAAAGGCTGGTTCCAGAATGGCCAGGAGTGAAAAATGTACCCATCGATTGTGGTTTGATTCAAACCTACAGCCAGGTACCATGCAGCAAGCCTTCTGATGTGGGCCGACAGGGTACCTGCTGATCAGGGCATCACTGGGAGAGCACGGGGAGCGTGGGGGGAAATCAAGGAGGACGGGAGGGAGGAGGGGGTCCTGATGCGATTTTTCGCTTGGATGGCCCGACTACGCACTGACTCACAGTGACACACAGTGACGTTCAGAAGAGAGCAAAGAGAACCCCAGTTGGAATTCAGGTCTGAAGCCTGCCTGGCCAACCAGATCTTGTCATAAATACAACATACAGCGGCCGACGCCGCTGAAACAGTCTGCATCTCTGGCAGAACATTGATCTGTGTGGTTGAGACCTGTGTGCTATGCCGCCTGCTATCCACTGCCCAAGTCATGCAAGAATCCAATTCAATACTGCACACGTTAGTGAGAGTAACTTGTTTTTATAATTTGAATTTTTAGGACAGTACCTATGAAATGTACCATCTTGCTTTCGAGGGGGTCTTGTGCTGCATGTTTTTGCGAATGCAAAATCCCCACCTCCGTGGAGTAACCTATATACCTCTGTGGAATAACCTATACACCTCCGTGGAGTAACCTATACACCTCCGTGGAGTAACCTATACACCTCCGTGGAGTAACCTATACACCTCCGTGGAGTAACCTATATTTCAGACGACTCCTCGGTTTCCTGTTTAAAATATATTTTGAGATATAGGTTTTAACGCCAGCCTGGGCTCTCTCAAGTGTCAACTTTATGGGAAATGTACTAGCTAATGTGCCATAGTTCATCTTGTCCTATCGTTACATTACAACAACTACAGTAGGGTTGTCCCCAACAAAAGTAATCTGTTCTTTCGACCAATTGACTCGTCGAAATTTTTAAACGAGTATTTTTCCATATATAGACACGCCCTATGTGTTTAATAAAATCAACTACATGTAGGCTACAGAGCTGTCTGATGCTTTAAGCACACTGTGATTAAATAATTAAAGACACACACATTACTCAAGAGGGAGCTAGAGATCAAGATAGCCTAACCAGAAGAAGTAAAACCTGATCCTGAACCACCTCCTCCTGCTGCTGCTGGCCTTCACAGATTCTGCCATTACGCTCCCGAAGTTGCTGGTAATAGGCTACACCAGGGGTCAGCAACCTTTTCCATTTAGAGTGCCAATTTAATCTTACAATTTCTACCGATCTGCGTGCCAGTTATGATTTTCATATGCACATTTTCGTGGAACAGTTTCATTTCTTTTATAATAAATTCTTTGTATCTCAAAATCATTGTCATGTGATTATTAAGAATTCTATATAAATGAAAATTACACAAAATCTAAAAGTAACTTCTATTGCCATCGCCAACTTTGTAAAAATAGCCTACATAAAGCCAACAAATAAAAGTATTGCAGCCTGCAGGTAGAAAATATCCTGATAAAAATACATCACATTGGCTATGCATGGCCTGTCTGCAAGGAACTTGAAACATTGTATTAACTATCAACTTGGTCCAGCCCCAAGCTTGCTCTAACAAACTTGTAACATTGTATAACATATTCTGGACCCACACCAGTGAGCTCCGGATAGACACAGCTGTAGGCTATTTGAACAAGGTACAAGAAGTAATCAGGTAGGCCCATTTTATTACGTTTCCACATGATCAGAGCATGACATTTTATTCCCTTTCACGTGAGTGGTTATCGAAAGGGAGCTGGAAAGATTTTTCAAATAGGCTACATTGAGGAACTATTGTCATTCTCAATTGATAAAAACAGCCTTCGTTTACTTTTTATTTATTTATTGCTTTGAGAAGCTCCACAGCTCATTAGTGGTGGTGAGTTAAGCCAATCAGAAATACTATCAGATCCCCAAATGGGCACATTCAAAAGCCTACATTTGCACACAGGCCTACTTTTATGCGTAATCATGTGCATGTCCTTACTCAACATTGACAGGAGCGCTTCAAATTAAACACAATGAATGAATTCACAACTCATAAATGAAATGAAATAAACCAAAACTTGTTTCTCACAAGTGTAGCCTAGGTTGCGTGCTCTGCAAACAACATGTCCACTCCGACAATGAGAACTGTAAAAGACTGTAATAGTAATATATTGAATGCATTAACAGAAATTACGGTAACCAAACAAACATTGTAGATGAGAAATTATGGGAATTAACGGTAAATGTACTACTGGTGATACTGCTGTGCCATCCCCGCGGCCTCCGCAATGGATTAGGCCACTGAGACAGGCGTCAAACAAGACGGTCCATACATATATATATATATATATATATATTTTTTGCAACAGCCGGACAAAAAAATTATCAGTCGACCAACAGCCCGTCAACCAAACAATCGACCAGTCGACTAAATGGGGTCAGCCCTAAACTACAGTGTCATATTCAGAAGAAACAAACAAAGGTATGTTTGAAATGTCAATAATCATGTTATTTTTTGCCTCACACCAAATGAAATCACACGGTGGCCTGGTGAGTTTACTGACAGCAACAAGCCTTATTTTCCACCGCAAGGTTAACGCCATCATAATGCATTTTTTAGAAGGCGTATTTTAGACCCCAAAAAAAGGGGAGGCGGAAGGGAGAAGCAGAAGGTACCTCATCTGTTTATTATTAATAGACGGTGTGTTTCAGGCTGCTAGTGAAGGACCTGCAGTCACAGCAGCAACATTCTGTGGTTTCTGGGCCCTCTGTCTCCCCCATAGAGCAGCACAGACAGCAGCTGCCTGCCTGCCTCTCCCCCAGCCTGCATGTTCATCATGACCAGTGTAGCTCTCTCTCGCTTCACAAACACAGGAATGCTTTCATTATTGTTGCTGTGTGTGTGTCTTGGCCGGGAGGAAGGGAGGGACAGGTAAACACCTCTCTGAATAAGCCAGCATTAAGCCTGACCTGACCTGTCACTGTCCACAATGCAGTCCACAGCTACACATCAAACTCACACTGGATCTGGTTCCACCCCAGCACGGTCAGCTCAGAAGAACAGGCACAGGTTACTCCACAAGACACTCAAACATTGGGAGGTTTCACGCTCCTCATTAATCAAAAGAAGAAGTGTTGAGTAACTCATCAGTCAACAGTGGGACGTCAGCTTTGCCCCTTGCTTACATGCCACCTAGCAGATCTATGGTTTAATCATTATGATGAAAACCATGTTCATGCATACATCCACCCCTTCAGTGGTGCAGTAGATCTGCTGTCATTTTCCATATACTTATTACTGGCCATGGGAGGGTGATTGTTACAGAAACCCCACAGGTGGGTAAAAGGTCAATGCCCTCACGACCAGACTCCAGCAGCTAATGGAAAAATAGTGGGGGTGATGCAACATGTCCCTGTGACAACAACAAACACTATATAATACCAGCACAGAGAACAGCACAGTACGAGTTGTCCTCTACAGGCAGGAACAGTTTGTCCCAACATTTGTTATAGAGAAGAATAGCAAGTTTAGTCCCACAATAGCCTTAATGATCACAAAACAAATGCATGTCTGTGTAATGTGCTACTCAGATAAAGGCAGTATCTTAGATTACTGTAGATTACTGACGTATTTAGATTAAAATGTGCGTTCAGTGCTGAGAGTCGTCTAGCAGTGTTTCCCCTATATTCATTAAGCAGCGGCGGGCTGCCGCTGCTAAATAGTTGCCGCCAATCCAAATGAACATCTTATTTGAAAATACTTTTCGGCATGGTAAAACATTTTCAGTGTAAACTTAAATGACTGAAACCAGATTTAAAGTATTTAGAAAATATAATCTAAAAATATCATGGCATTGATTTAGTTATGTTTGAGTCACTCAGATAGCATAAGAACATGGCATAAACTATGGCAAAATGTGTAGAGTTGCAGGAAAATAGCTTTAAAACTAAAATGTTCTCACCCCCCCTTTGCCACGAGAACACCATCCCCACTGTCAAACATGGAGGTGGAAACATTATGTTTTGTGGGTGTTTTTCTGCTAAGGGGACAGGACAACTTCACCGCATCAAAGGGACGATGGACGGGGCCATGTACCGTCAAATCTTGGGTGAGAACCTCCTTCCCTCAGCCAGGGCATTGAAAATGGGTCGTAGATGGGTATTCCAGCATGACAATGATCCAAAACACACGGCCAAGGTAACAAAGGAGTGGCTCAAGAAGAAGCACATTAAGGTCCTGGAGTGGCCTAGCCAGTCTCCAGACCTTAATCCCATAGAAAATCTGTGGAGGGAGCTGAAGGTTCGAGTTGCCAAACGTCACCCTCGAAACCTTAATGACTTGGAGAAGATCTGCAAAGAGGAGTGGAACAAAATCCCTCCTGAGATGTGTGCAAACCTGGTGGCCAACTACAAGAAATGTCTGACCTCTGTGATTGCCAACAAGGGTTTTACCACCAAGTACTAAGTCAATGTTTGCAGAGGGGTCAAATACTTATTTCCCTCATTAAAATGCAAATCAATTTATAACATTTTTGACATGCGTTTTCTGGATTTTTTGTTGTTATTCTGTCTCTCACTGTTCAAATAAACCTACCATTAAAATTATAGACTGATCATGTCTTTGTCAGTGGGCAAACATACAAAATCAGCAGGGGATCAAATACTTTTTTCCCTCACTGTACCTGTTAATTGAAATGCATTCCAGGTGACTACCTCAAGAAGCTGGTTGAGAGAAGGCCAAGAGTGTGCAAAGCTGTCATCAAGGCAAAAGGTGGCTATTTGAAAAATCTCAAATATAAAATATATTTTGATTTGTTTAACACTTTTTTGGTTACTACATGATTCCATATGTGGTATTTCATAGTTTTGATGTCTTCACTATTATTCTACAATGTAAAAAATTGCAAAAATAAAGAGAAATCCTTGAATGAGTAGGTGTGTACAAACTTTTGACTGGTACTGTATATTTGTGAAAATAATATATGGGGGATTGGAAGTGATGCAGACAATTACATTGATGGATGTTACAATCTATCTGCAATAATAAAGCTGATCTACCCCTAAAAAATTTATATAAAAATACAAAAGTTCTCACCCTCCCTTTGCCACTGCTGCTGAAATTTTTTATAGTGGAAACACTGTCTAGTCAAGCAAACAGAGCAGAGCAACTGCTAACTTTGCCTGGACCAGTTCAATCACTACTTATTTAAAACAACCCCTTCCCTGTAAGAAGAAGTATGTCCTAGAATATATCCTAAACGGTAGGCAACAGATAAACCAAACAGGGCTAGGGCTGGGGGAGTCTGGTAGCTGCAGGCCTGGGACTGGGAGGTGGACCACAAAAGGCAGGCTGCCCCTTTGAAAGTGAAGCCTGAGAGGACACAGAGGCAGCACTGTGCTGGCACTGGCAGCTAGTTAGCCATTTTCCCGGCCTCTTTCATTTCCCTAATTAAGCAACAAAGCCTGGCCTCCTCACCCATCCTCCATCCCCAACACACGCTCCTCCTTCAACCCAGGGACCCAGGACTTCACAACCGTGGACACATGTCTGTTGGGCCCGGCCTGGTCCACGTACCGCCTGGGAGTCTCAGAGAGGAGGTCACAGGGGTTACCAGGTGTCGGATGGACATGTGAGTTCGGTCGGTTTGAGTCACACTCAGAAGTAGGCTTGGGCGGTATACCGTATATACCTTATATCGGGGTATTTGGAAATAGCCACGGGATGGTTTTTCAATACCATCAATACTGATGAAACTATTTATTTGAAGTTTTTTCTATACATTTGAATATGTGTAGCTACTTTTTAAATAAATACCTGCAGTCAACTTGTGCAATACGTTAGGAGGTAAAGCAGATTGCATTCTTCATTTCACCGGTCACATCTTTCATTATGATGCTTACCGGTAGTCCCCAGTCACGTGGTGTTTGTTTACAAGCACATAACAATGAGAGACTGGAGCCTTGTGAGTCACTCACTGTTGTGCAGCACACGCCAGGTGATCTAGTTACAGTATGGAGTTCACTAAATGTTTTCCAGTTAGATATCTTATAACTATTAAGTTAACTGTCAAAAAAAATCTAAATACTCTGCAATTGTGCATTTGGTTTGCTAATTTAGTAGCTAGTTATCTAGCTAAGTGGTTAGCTTCTTGCAAAATCAAGCTTCTCTTGGTAACAGCAGAGAATCCCCTCCTGGATCAAGAGCCTTGCTGGCTAATATTTGTTTTGTGCGTGCAGCAAACTGTGAGTAGCATTTTTTTGTTACTTGTATAACTTTATGAGCTGGGGTTGTCTGTCCTGCTAATAGTTTGTCAGAGATGTTCGCAATGTGCTCGTTAGCATTTAGCTGGCATTGGTTATGGGATTTGACATGTACTTG
Source organism: Coregonus clupeaformis (assembly GCF_020615455.1). Taxonomy (NCBI): domain Eukaryota; kingdom Metazoa; phylum Chordata; class Actinopteri; order Salmoniformes; family Salmonidae; genus Coregonus; species Coregonus clupeaformis. The sequence continues at coordinate 21,491,779 of NC_059197.1, read as the reverse complement.
TTAGCATTGCTAACCTTCGGATTACAGAGGCTCAGTGGGGTTTGAAAATAGCCCACCTTGTGTTCAGTGCCAGTATTACTGAATATCCCGGGATGACACAAGGTCAGTATGAAGGTATGACAATCTGGATACCTCCCAAGCCTAATTAGAAGGACTAATTATTTATGTTTAAAAGCTCCAACCTCACCACAGGAATCTGGTTAAATTTGTTTTATTTATTCATGTATTTATTCATCTTTGTACAGGTAGTCAATTCTGAGACAAAGGTCTTATTTCCAGATGAGACCTGTTTTGCAGAACAAAACATATCAAAATACAATATACACATTAAACTACACATCCATTACACATTAAAATATACATTATTATACACAACAATAGTATGGGGAAGAATTAGCATATGCTTGCATAATGAATCAAAGCCCCCTCAGAAATGGCAGCTAAGAGAGGGGTGGAGTGGACAGCGTGTGACGTCCCTCTTGTTCACATGACACACTTCCACGTCTACCACTTACTAATCTGGGAACCCAGAACCAAAGCTGGCTCGCGCTGGCCAGCTAGACTGTCACAAGAGACTAACCTCCTACAATCGGAATAGCCAGAAACAGTTAATGTGCTGCAAACAGCAGCATCTGCTGTAGCCGTTAGCAACCTCTCCAACAATTAGCTGACTAATGAAGAAGAGTGCTGCACAAAAGAGTGCTGCATGGATGGCACCAGAGAGAGAGACTACACATTATGGCCAGCCATTCATTGCCTGCTATCTGAATCCCATTTTCCTCACTGGAGAAGCAGGGCTCTAACACTTTTATTCACATTTGCCCTAAAGTGCCTGTGCGAAACAGATATTTATTGAGGAACTTCAATAAATTCAAAGTTCTTAACAGCTATGAGACGGAAATGGGGTGCATGGCTTTTTCATAGTTTAGCTTGGGTTACAATTCTCTTTCTGGATTGTAGAATGTAGTCGCTTAATTGATAGTAGTCCAACATATCCCATCGGGGTCACATCACAAGAGTTAATTTTTATTTTTGAATCAGTCTCTATGGGGGAAGAACACATCAAGGCTAAATTGGCAGAAACAGTAGTAACAGACATAATAGTAAGCACTTAAGGAGGTTCAGCACAGCCTACTGTAGTGTGAATGAATGGTCCTGCTCACATACACCCATGCATGTGTTAGTGTCTGACAACCTACAGCTGTTCAAACAGGGCTTTAGAGACGATCTGGTGGCAGCTAGCATAGCACTCCCTCTGCTTGTTTCAAAGCTCTGCAGATGTGTCAACAACCTAATTATTCTTTAATTAAAAAGTGTAATTACAGTCACAGATGCACAACGGCAGAATTTTCAACATGCCCAGGGTAGAGAAGAACATGGGAGGATGAAAAGTGACATAGCTGCAAGAAGGTTTTAAGAAATTGTTTCAGGGAGAGAGACACAGACCACAGCACACCGGGTCACTTTCTCAGGTCTAATCTCGCCAGAGAATCAGATTGGGAGGATACATTTGGTGACAGCAAGAGAATAGGAAGATTATATGAATGTCAGTGGTGAGAAAGGTCTACAACATGAGTGTCTTGATCATTTTTGTGTCATTCCCAATTGCATCATATAGTCTATTTTGTTTTTTTATCTCACCAGAAAGATTGAGACACTAAATATTGTGTGATTTGAAATAACAACAGGAAGAATAAGTCCTATGGAGGCTTTCTGTCCCAGGATTAGATAACACCAGACTGCTTATCTTAGAAGATTCAACCTAAACACCAAATAAACAACCCCAAAACCTATCCATCATAACATTTGATTTGATTTTGATTTATTAGGATCCCCATTTATCCGACGCCAATGGCGACAGCGAGTCTTACAGGGGTCCGACACATAACGAAACATACATTACAGACAGACTTTACAATTTAAATACATTTAAAAGACTTTAACTTGTAGTGTGTGTGTGTGTGTGTGTGTGTGTGTGCATCTATCAGTTACACATACATGTCAGTACATACACACAACAAGTAGGTCACTTGGGGGAGAGGCGTTGTGCCGTGAGGTGTTGCTTTACTTGTTTTTTTAAATCAGGTTTGCTGTTCACTTGCGCTATATGAGATGGAAGGGAGTAGCAGGAACATACCTTCAAACCTACATGCTATTCTACTCCATTATGGACTTGTGTAAAGTAAAACCTTCACACAGACAAACCATTATATTCCCTCCAAGAGTTGAAAGGTAAAACGTCTTACTGGCAATGGCAACATACCGTATTACAGCCCTATTCCAGGAAGAGCTGTGAGCATACGTGTGTGTGCATGCATGCTTGTGGTGTGTGTGTGGGGTCAGTAGAAGAAATAGGCTGTGTCGGTCAAGCCTCAGAGAGAACATCATTACTGTGTTCCAGGCAGTAGCCTTTGAGCTTTATCGTGGTTGTTTGAGCATGTTAGCAGCACTAGAGATGGATCAGGGGTTGTTGATGGCACACAGCACTTATATATTATATAAGGCCTCTAATCCTCTGCCTAATTCATATTGGCTCTGCCTCTATCAGCGAGGATGCATGGCTGCTCTGGCCTGGGCTAGCCTGGTAGGCATGGAGGGAAGGGAAGGCAGGGGAGATTGCATGTGGACGTGGTACAGTTGATACTGTATGTGCTGCAAATATGTGCTCAACAAAAAGCCCTCTCTCTTTCTCTCTCATTAAAGCAGTTCAGTTATCACCGTGAGAGGCATTATACAACTGACTGGTTCTTAATGAATTTTCATACATATGAATCTTCCACCGTTACTAGGGAGCAATGTTCCCTCTAAACTGCGTGCGTGTGCAGAAGAATTGCCAGCCCGCGCAGAGACGCACGAGATTGAACTTGTACACTATCTTTCTGGCTTTAAACAGATAATATATTTACCTCTACTGTGGAAATTGGGATTGAATCAACATAAGAACAGTCCCTTTCAATGCAACAAACCAAATCTCACTTCAACACTGAGTTGGTGATTTTGTTGTAGGCTGAGGAGCGCGTCGGAGTATCCGCTAGCAGCATGGTCGATCCAGCGTCTGTATTGGCGGTGATGCTGCCTCTGCAGAAGTCAGGGCATTCATACTTCTTGCGCTTCGCAGAGCAGAGCTGTTGTGAAGGAAATTGTCAAGGAAGGGAGTTTGTGTTTATACAGGACGTACCGCCCCCACCTACAGTCAACCGATCATGTCAATGCGGACCTATACAGAGTTATACGGAGCCCTCCGCATTGTTACAAAATGTGGAAGGCGCACGGCATCGCTGTACAGAGCTTGATTTGGCCTCCGCAGACCTCCTCAATTGCGTCACCCGCCCCCCAAGCAGAGACTCCGGACCGAATTTCTCCGGATCAAGCATAAATTGGCTTTTATTCTATTTCATGGGCACAAGTGTTTCTTTGGTTTCGGAGAGTAGCCTATATGCGCATTTGAGATCACAAAGCAGAGCCGTGTGTAGTGTGCACATTTGATATTCTTTGCTAGTTAGTGAGTTACTAGCCAGGTTATACAGTGGGGGAAAAAAGTATTTAGTCAGCCACCAATTGTGCAAGTTCTCCCACTTAAAAAGATGAGAGGCCTGTAATTTTCATCATAGGTACACGTCAACTATGACAGACAAATTGAGAAGAAAAGAATCCAGAAAATCACATTGTAGGATTTTTTATGAATTTATTTGCAAATTATGGTGGAAATTAAGTATTTGGTCACCTACAAACAAGCAAGATTTCTGGCTCTCACAGACCTGTAACAACTTCTTTAAGAGGCTCCTCTGTCCTCCACTCGTTACCTGTATTAATGGCACCTGTTTGAACTTGTTATCAGTATAAAAGACACCTGTCCACAACCTCAAACAGTCACACTCCAAACCCCACTATGGCCAAGACCAAAGAGCTGTCAAAGGACACCAGAAACAAAATTGTAGACCTGCACCAGGCTGGGAAGACTGAATCTGCAATAGGTAAGCAGCTTGGTTTGAAGAAATCAACTGTGGGAGCAATTATTAGGAAATGGAAGACATACAAGACCACTGATAATCTCCCTCAATCTGGGGCTCCACGCAAGATCTCACCCTGTGGGGTCAAAATGATCACAAGAACGGTGAGCAAAAATCCCAGAACCACACGGGGGGACCTAGTGAATGACCTGCAGAGAGCTGGGACCAAAGTAACAAAGCCTACCATCAGTAACACACTACGCCGCCAGGGACTCAAATCCTGCAGTGCAAGACGTGTCCCCCTGCTTAAGCCAGTACATGTCCAGGCCCGTCTGAAGATTGCTAGAGTGCATTTGGATGATCCAGAAGAGGATTGGGAGAATGTCATATCGTCAGATGAAACCAAAATAGAACTTTTTGGTAAAAACTCAACTCGTCGTGTTTGGAGGACAAAGAATGCTGAGTTGCATCCAAAGAACACCATACCTACTGGGAAGCATGGGGGTGGAAACATCATGCTTTGGGGCTGTTTTTCTGCAAAGGGACCAGGACGACTGATCCGTGTAAAGGAAAGAATGAATGGGGCCATGTATCGTGAGATTTTGAGTGAAAACCTCCTTCCATCAGCAAGGGCATTGAAGATGAAACGTGGCTGGGTCTTTCAGCATGACAATGATCCCAAACACACCGCCCGGGCAACAAAGGAGTGGCTTCGTAAGAAGCATTTCAAGGTCCTGGAGTGGCCTAGCCAGTCTCCAGATCTCAACCCCATAGAAAATATTTGGAGGGAGTTGAAAGTCCGTGTTTCCCAGCGACAGCCCCAAAACATCACTGCTCTAGAGGAGATCTGCATGGAGGAATGGGCCAAAATACCAGCAACAGTGTGTGAAAACCTTGTGAAGACTTACAGAAGACGTTTGACCTGTGTCATTGCCAACAAAGGGTATATAACAAAGTATTGAGAAACTTTTGTTATTGACCAAATACTTATTCTCCACCATAATTTGCAAATAAATTCATTAAAAATCCTACAATGTGATTTTCTGGATTATTTTTTCTCATTTTGTCTGTCATAGTTGACGTGTACCTATGATGAAAATTACAGGCCTCTCATCTTTTTAAGTGGGAGAACTTGCACAATTGGTGGCTGACTAAATACTTTTTTCCCCCACTGTAGCTAATTTTGGTCAGCAATGCGGGAGTGATTGCTTCCTACAAGAGCACAAAACTTGTACATATCTAACTGTCTTTAAAAAGCGAGACAGGTGAACTTTTTTGGTCTTAAAGGGGCAGTGTCCTGTTTTGAGACAGGCTTGAATATGCAAATAAGCCAATAGTCAGAGGGTAGCATACATTTTTGTATGATTCTCTGTAGGTAATAATAATAATAACAATGAATACAATTTTGTAAAGTAGTTTCTTGCATCATGTAACACAATACAATGCAACTTTTAGTCACCTACTCTATTTGGCCAATTGTGTTACAGATAATTTATTATATTTATAAAGTGACTTGAGCTTTCGGACAAGTAAAACATCAGTCCTAAAATTGGTAATGTCAAGCCATGCATAATGTTAAAATTGTTTAATGTAGGCCTACATTGAACACCACGTATTGGCTATTGTAGACGATATCATAGTCAACAGCTATATCCATGTGGAAATGTTATGGCATTTGCTTCATTGGTTTTGTTGATAGGTCACTGATAGGCCTACATTATGCTTAAATAGCCACAATAGCCTATTGGCCACTGTCTGAAACTGTAACTTAAAGCGGGTACAGCCTCAGTGTTCACAGTTAATAATGCACGCCGGAATTCGCACAGAATGCTCACAAACTAAAGTTCCCGCTCACAAGAACTGAAATTTGATGTGACACATTTTTGTTTTTTAGGAAACATTGCTAGGGGGTAACACCAACTGCTGTTTCAAAACAGAAAATGACTGATTGGATGTGGTGTTTTCCCCAAGCTGGGACAACTATACTGACAGCTGTTCTGATGGATAGCTAGATCAACATCTACAGTGTCTCTCTGCTTGTTACTGGACTTCCCCTCACAACACCTATGACCCATATTCATGACAAATGTTTGAACACCAGACTCAAGGTATTTATTTTCCTTGGACAAGCAGCATGTTATACATGTTAGCTGGGTTTCATCTATTGACCAGTTGACGGGGTCCCTGGCTCTTTTCAACTATGGCATCCAGATTGATTGGATGAAGATTGATTTAAAGCACCATACAATATGTATGGCAGCCATCTTATGCCACATTGGGTTCCCATTTGCTGGGTGTTAAACAAGGTCAGTTCATTTCCGTTGACAAATTGATGTGTTCATGCTATCACAGTCCCAGAGAAGCCACTTGAATTTGAGAGGCTTGAAATGGACTGAGGGCATTTTGTTGTGTAATTGGATTAGATGTTCAAGTGAGAGGACTGTGAGATAAACTCAATCATGTTTTTGTTGCCGTTCTCCCACCGTTGCCTCGCTCACCTTCTAATAAATCAAATGCCTGAGACATCATCCCCTCGTTCATCGAAAACAAATAATGGAATTGTGTTAATTAGAAATGTTAAACCCCTCTAGGCACGTAATACTAAAGAACAGCGGCCACACACACACACACACACACACACAGAACATCGAACACAACTACACACACTTTACTTATACATTCACACACAGTGATGCACAAATATTGAATCACAGAATAATACATGCAGATACCAGTGCACACACTTTAACACACACACACACAGCGCATCGCAGCAGCTATGTCAGGATCGATCAGCCGTAGACAGTGGAGGCCCAGGGGAAAGATGGCAGATAATGGTTTAAAGCACAACTCTTTTGTGTCCCTCTTGGCTCACACAGTCAAAAACACAGGCACACAGTGGAGCGCAAGCCTGCCTGTATGCTGCAAAGTGTGTGTGTGTGTGCTGCAAAGTGTGTGTGTGTGTGTGTAAAGTGGATGATTCTCTATATCCACTTATTTTCTCCTCCAACAGAAATCAAATATTTGATTTAGTCTCTCTTCAAAGTAGAAGAGAGGAAGAAAAGACAGACTTGTGTAGTTCCCTGTAGACACAACCCGCCTCTTCCCTCTGTTCTGTTAGTGTACTGCTACACGCCCAGCACAGTACATTCAGCTAGTGTACTGCTACACGCCAGCACAGTACATTCAGCTAGTGTACTGCTACACGCCAGCACAGTACATTCAGCTAGTGTACTGCTACACGCCCAGCACAGTACATTCAGCTAGTGTACTGCTACACGCCCAGCACAGTACATTCAGCTAGTGTACTGCTACACGCCAGCACAGTACATTCAGCTAGTGTACTGCTACACGCCAGCACAGTACATTCAGCTAGTGTACTGCTACACGCCCAGCACAGTACATTCAGCTAGTGTACTGCTACACGCCAGCACAGTACATTCAGCTAGTGTACTGCTACACGCCAGCACAGTACATTCAGCTAGTGTACTGCTACACGCCAGCACAGTACATTCAGCTAGTGTACTGCTACACGCCCAGCACAGTACATTCAGCTAGTGTACTGCTACACGCCCAGCACAGTACATTCAGCTAGTGTACTGCTACACGCCAGCACAGTACATTCAGCTAGTGTACTGCTACACGCCAGCACAGTACATTCAGCTAGTGTACTGCTACACGCCAGCACAGTACATTCAGCTAGTGTACTGCTACACGCCCAGCACAGTACATTCAGCTAGTGTACTGCTACACGCCCAGCACAGTACATTCAGCTAGTGTACTGCTACACGCCCAGCACAGTACATTCAGCTAGTGTACTGCTACACGCCCAGCACAGTACATTCAGCTAGTGTACTGCTACACGCCCAGCACAGTACATTCAGCTAGTGTACTGCTACACGCCCAGCACAGTACATTCAGCTAGTGTACTGCTACACGCCCAGCACAGTACATTCAGCTAGTGTACTGCTACACGCCCAGCACAGTACATTCATCTAGTGTACTGCTACACACCCAGCACAGTACATTCAGCTAGTGTACTGCTACACACCCAGCACAGTACATTCAGCTAGTGTACTGCTACATACCCAGCACAGTACATTCAGCTAGTGTACTGCTAAACGCCCAGCACAGTACATTCAGCTAGTGTACTGCTACACACCCAGCACAGTACATTCAGCTAGTATACTGCTACACACCCAGCACAGTACATTCAGCTAGTGTACTGCTAAACGCCCAGCACAATACATTCAGCTAGTGTACTGCTCCACACCCAGCACAGTACATTCAGCTAGTGTACTGCTACACACCTAGCACAGTACATTCAGCCTGACTTCTCCTGCCTTCTTTACCTGCTCTCTGACACAGAAGAGGCTCTTGGTCCTGTAGGAATAAGAGTCTCCATTAACTGTACTGCAAGGTATTGTGGTGGAGTTACATTGTTTAAAAAGCTGTATGTGCCCCCGGGGTCAGTCCTGCTCTTTAGCTAGCAAGGGCCAAGGGGGCTCAACCAGCCTCTATACGGTGAAGAGGCTGCTGCAGCAGAGGCTCAGTACAGCCAGGGGCAGAAGGGCAAGCCTGGGTCATTAGCAGAGAGCATTCCAGCCCTCTCAGCCAGCTACACACACACACACACACACACGCCACCCCCCAAGGTAAACCCTTTCAAATAGGATCAGGGAGCCAACCATATGGTTGCCGCCTAACAACGGAGGATAATTGGGAGAAGGATGTGCTTGGCTGGCTAGCTAGGAAGGACATAAGCTTGACAGTAATGCTGAAGGAAACTAGGTAGCAGCCGCAAGAAAAACTACACCCACTACAAGGAAAACAAAATCAACGTTAATGGCAGAAAAGGAACAATTACATCCAGTGCGGCTGCTGCTCTGAAGGACATGATTGATTATTTTGTTAGTTGCAGAGGCCCTGAGTCAGCAAAAACCTGGGTGAGGGAGCTGGGGAGGGAACACACACACACCAATTGAAAGGTAGCCCTGCTAATTGAGAACGAGATACTGGTCCATGCAGTTCACTGTGTGATCTCTCCAGGGCAGACCTTTACTTGACGTCAGCAGGAGGTGGCGAGTGGCAGCCTGGACTGTGCCAAGAGGAAGGTGTCACACACAGATAGCACGGCCTACAGCAGCACAGACACACCCAAGGCTCCCCCTTACCACCCCACAAGCCTAGCCACCCCTTACAACCCAGGCTAGCCACACATAATTTTTTCCCCCCCACTCTACGGAAAACAAGTCACAGTAAATGCTAGCCAACTGCTGCGTCTGTGTCAAAACCTCTGGCTGTTGATGACACTACCTTTCAGATTAGTTGAAAGGAAACATCAATCTATTGGACGGTTCGTCATGGTTTATCAACAGTAGAGGAAAGGGTTCAGGATTACATTTTGGAATCCTGATTGATTGATTTTATTTTTTTGGGGGAAAGATGCACTGAGTACTATGCTGGGGATAACATGCTAAAGTGAAGTTCACTTGTTTCCAATATGGTCCCTGGTTTTGGGACCATCCTGCCATGGTCCCAAAACACATTCAACAGTTGAATAGATTCTCTAAGGACACCTGTTTCTCTGATATCCGCGGTTCTGATTGGCCTAGGCCATTAAGGCTAGGAGAAACTCCCCCTCCTTGATTTGTGGGAAGTGTGGCCTTCCACTGAAATATCCACCTGCAATTTACTGCATCACCATTAGTTTCAAGCAGGCAATTTAAGTCGGAAAATTCAACCTTAATCACATAAAGCAATACAATTAATTTACTTTGGAAATGATTGGAAACATCAGTTAATAAATGCATTTCAAAGTACCATATTATTATCAAATGTTATGCTAGTGCTTTTTGACTGTCATCGCAACATAAGCAACAGTAATTTTTGTTATGCAAATGGTATAAGTAGCAGTCACTGTTCCTGTTGTTTTAACAAAAATGTTATTACTAAAGTCCTATATAACAATATGTTAATACTACAGTGTTACTACACAGTTATAATAGCAATTTCAAGCCCAAGAGTTACCCAGTCTTCTTTCAATGTGTCAATCAAAAAGCTATTATCATAGTTCAATGAGCATACAACTCATATGCAGGAAGTATTGCCCAACTGGCATTTCAAGTATAATAGAACTTCACTAGTAGCACAATGGACATTATTAACTGCCAGTTGGTCTCAATTGACAAACACTATCTAATGTGGCCTATTGCTACAGAGAATTGAGCAGCATTGTTTGGAGCTTCATACAGATGAAATACTTATTTTTAAAAAACACAGTCAAATTAATGACTACTTGCACCATCTCCTGTATTGAGCCACTTATGGAGCCAGATAATGCTTTAGAAAATTGGGCCGTGCCGCCCAGGGAGGGACTGTAGTGGTAGAAGATGGGAACACTAATGGAGGACGACGACACATGGTTTTCCTGCTCCCTGACGGAGAGGCAATCAAATGCTGTCACGCAGGGATCTAGTGGGGTTCCACTGAGCATGCCTGCAAACATCTTTATCTTTAACTCCCCTCTCTGCTCTGAGAGGACAGGAAAAACAATGTGCAGTGTGTGTGTGTGTGTGTGTGTGTGTGTGTGTGTGTGTGTGTGTGTGTGTGTGTGTGTGTGTGTGTGGAAAAGAGGGTTGGACAGTTTAGGTAATTTAAGGTGCTTTCAGACAATTTTTGTGCACTTAGTGCGGTTCGCTTAATTTTTTGTGCAGTGTGAACACTCCAAAGGAACTCTCAGACTCCTCAAAACAACCCCTGAAGCGAACCGAACTGAGACCTTCCCGAGAGGTGGTCCGAGTTCGGTTCGCTTGAAGTCCGCGGTCCGATTCCCTTTTTTAGAGCAATGTGAACACAAAGCTCTCCAGGATTGCTTGCCGTTATTCCAGCACCACACACTAGGCTACTGTAACACGTTTTCCCTTGCCATAACCCTTAGCATTGGTGCCACAAACGAGAGAAGATGCAGGTTGGCATAAAATAACGTGCTGTTTTTGGACATTGAGTAGGGATTGTCAAGGACGCACAGAAATTCCAAAAAAGGTTTGTCCTGACACAATGTTTTGATTATTTGTTTGCGACATGTGGTCTATAGACTTCGAAAGAGCTTCATCAGCTATTTATTTGATTGTGGGGTTTGAATAATGTGAGAAAGCGACAACATATTTGGTGAGAATCACATCATAGGGATACAAAATCAATGCAAGCTCTTAAAGGGGCAATAGCCTACATTGAGTGTACTTTTCAATTATAGCATTATTCAATCTGCAGTTTTTCTTCTGCTATTTATCCTGTTACAAGTAATATTTACATGTAAATATTATTGTCTTATCTTTTTAACTAAATGCAATCTATTAGCTTTCTAAACGGTATGGCTTGTCCTGAAGTATGTAATTACCCAGAGTACATTGAATTAATGTTGGAAAAATATATTGGCTCCTTACTAAACATAGTAATGTGAATAGAAAGAGGACACGGACAACAAAATGTTTAAAGTGAACTGGCAAGAGAGCTGAGTCCTCAAAGGCAAGGGCAGTGTGAATACAAAGAGAACTGAGTTATTTATCTTTTTTTCACCCCAGAGTTCACTTTAAAGAGGACTGAGATTGGTTATTTTAAAGAGGACTATATGTGAAAACACCCTTAGATGCTGGGCTCCCCTCTCCCTCCCCTTTTCTCTCTTCCTGTTCCTCAGAGCCTTCTAAGTGATGGCCTTATCTGCCATCTGCCCAGCTTCCACATTTCCTCAGGATGCTGTAATCAGCCAAGGCTCTCTCTCTCTCTCTAAGTTATCACATGTCAGCTTGCCTTGCAGTGGGCCAATATCCAGGGATATAAGTACTACCTCAGCTCTAGCGCATGGATCACAGAGCGCACTGGGCTGGGCTGGCTCGTTAGTCGTGGGCATTCCTGACCCTCCTCCATGGCAATTCCACGACTGTCAACCAAACACTGAGTCACGCCAGCTGATCACCCGAGGTGGCGGACCACAGGTGGTACATCTTGCTGTATGTGAAGACAGGTTTGTGTGTGGAAGAGTCTGGAGTGACTACAAGAGGTCCATATTGGGCAAGAAGGACCCTCTGTCTGTAACAAACCAGTAAGAACAGTGGATTTGTAGCCTACATCTTGCCCCAGTGTTGAGGAAAACCTAGCAGTTAGTGGCATATGATATTTCCTTTCACCTAGGGACCATCTCAGGTCAGCTAAATAGAAAGCCACAACCTCCCCAACGGTTAAAAAAAGAGATGGAAAAATGTGTTGATTTGCAGGTAAATATGAATCCCTAGATCCCTATTCTCAGGAGGCCGATGGGAAATGCTCTCTTTTGGAAACGTGCTCACAATCAAATGCAGCGACTACTAGTGAAGCTAAAAATAAACATGAGGAATGTGGTAAGTGCCAGGCCTTTAAATCAAGATGTCGTCTTTGGCAGTGCATTTTTAATTAACAGCTGAATTTTCCCAGGATGAGAAGGACACTGTCAAGCATTTGTCATCCCTGCTTTAGCAAAGCTAAAGAGAATCTCTCTGATTCGTTTTTTTTTTAACATTTGAGTTCTGCCTCATCCTCAACAATTGCATAAAAAAATATTTTTACAATCAAGGGCCGACCGATTGAAAAACATTCACACATGTTAACTGACATCAGACAGTGTGTTCTCTCTATTGTGAGGCTTCTTTCTCTTTGTCAATTTCTCAGCCAAGATCAGCTCAACTAAGCAAACAAACATGGAGAGTTGTTTTTAATTTGATTTAAGTAGTGTGTTGTTTATCGAAGCCAAAACCCCCAGTTACATGACCACCACAATCTGGACCCCCTCTGTCCTACTAGGAACATTCTGAAACAGCTGTTGATTGCTGTTATGAAGTGTGGAGCTGTGGACAGGGTCAACTAGGTCTGGGATAAGCTGCCAGCCGCAGGTGACTGACTGTAGGGTTAAACAAGCATAGATCCATAACAGTATTTCCCTCCCTCCACCCCAGCAGTACTTCAAAGGTAAGCCCTGCGCTTGCCACTCGTCTCAGTCTGTGCATCTGCCAAACGCAGGCCTCTTAAGAGCTGCTTCTGACTCACGGCTGCTGCTGCTGTAAAGAGAACATGCTGTCTAGGAGCCTTTCATGCTCAAGGTACTAAAAGCCTCAGGCAGCCAGTCTGCAGGCTTCATAATTATCCCAAAAAACAAAGACATTACAGTGAATGAGGCTGGCAAGTCAATGGCTAACATGGGTAATCTGTAAGGGGAAAGGGGTGTTTTGTTTTTGACTGGGACACGACACGATACACACAACCTTTGAAATGATGATGCTGTGTTGGTGAACTGCAAGTTCGGTGGTGTGCTGTGCAAGGGTCATCATGAGTAATAGAGGGTCAAAGGTCATTGTAAACGCAGCACTTACGTCATGTCAGCCCTGGAATCAGCGAGGTTGGATTGGATAATGTGTGGATTACCAGAAGACCAGTCAGAGACTAGTTACACAGTGTGTCCTGAATAAGGTAGCTTGACTATAAAATAACTTTAACAGTGGGCAAGACTAGCTTTCTCTTAAAGGCTGATGTAAGAAATATTAGTTTGTTGTACTTATCTTTTGATATACTTATAGTCTCTCATTTACCCAGGTATTGTACCTGTACATGAAGGTTAACAATTAAACAGTTAAAGGAACTGATGTCATCATTAATCCTTCATTGATTGTCATTCACCCCCTAATGCTTCTCTTAAGCTAAATCAGCAGCCTTTGTAGGCTAAATCTATATCACCTACCCTGCAAAGACTTCTGGGAGAGTGACCTGACCAGTGTTTGATCAACATCTCACTGCAGGTCACACAGGCCAATGAGTCTGAAACGGGGTAAGGCAAGAGAAAAACACACACACACAGATCTGAACTTTTCCTCACTTCAACTCTTTAAAAAACTACTGGAATAAAGAAGATCAGGTTACAAATGTACAGGGCAACCGAGAACAAGCAGCCTCCTTGAACCAATAAACCAGAAGGAGATATATATATGTGTGCGTGTGCGTGTGTGTGTGTGTGTGTGTGTGTGTGTGTGTGTGTGTGTATGTATGTATGTATGTATGTATGTATGTATGTATGTATGTATGTATGTATGTACAGTGGGGAAAAAAAGTATTTAGTCAGCCACCAATTGTGAAAGTTCTCCCACTTAAAAAGATGAGAGAGGCCTGTAATTTTCATCATAGGTACACGTCAACTATGACAGACAAAATGAGGAAAAAAAATCCAGAAAATCACATTGTAGGATTTTTTATGAATTTATTTGCAAATTATGGTGGAAAATAAGTATTTGGTCAATAACAAAAGTTTCTCAATACTTTGTTATATACCCTTTGTTGGCAATGACACAGGTCAAACGTTTTCTGTAAGTCTTCACAAGGTTTTCACACACGTATTTTGGCCCTTTCTCCATGCAGATCTCCTCTAGAGCGTGATGTTTTGGGGCTGTCGCTGGGCAACAAGGACTTTCAACTCCCTCCAAAGATTTTCTATGGGGTTGAGATCTGGAGACTGGCTAGGCCATTCCAGGACCTTGAAATGCTTCTTACGAAGCCACTCCTTCGTTGCCCGGGCGGTGTGTTTGGGATCATTGTCATACTGAAAGACCCAGCCACGTTTCATCTTCAATGCCCTTGCTGATGGAAGGAGGTTTTCACTCAAAATCTCATGATACATGGCCCCATTCATTCTTTCCTTTACACGGATCAGTCGTCCTGGTCCCTTTGCAGAAAAACAGCCCCAAAGCATGATGTTTCCACCCCCATGCTTCACAGTAGGTATGGTGTTCTTTGGATGCAACTCAGCATTCTTTGTCCTCGAAACACGACGAGTTGAGTTTTGACCAAAAAGTTCTATTTTGGTTTCATCTGACCATATGACATTCTCCCAATCCTCTTCTGGATCATCCAAATGCACTCTAGCACGGGCCTGGACATGTACTGGCTTAAGCAGGGCACTGCAGGATTTATGTCCCTGGCGGCGTAGTGTGTTACTGATGGTAGGCTTTGTTACTTTGGTCCCAGCTCTCTGCAGGTCATTCACTAGGTCCCCCCGTGTGGTTCTGGGATTTTTGCTCACCGGTCTTGTGATCATTTTGACCCCACGGGGTGAGATCTTGCGTGGAGCCCCAGATCGAGGGAGATTATCAGTGGTCTTGTATGCCTTCCATTTCCTAATAATTGCTCCCACAGTTGATTTCTTCAAACCAAGCTGCTTACCTATTGCAGATTCAGTCTTCCCAGCCTGGTGCAGGTCTACAATTTTGTTTCTGGTGTCCTTTGACAGCTCTTTGGTCTTGGCCATAGTGGAGTTTGGAGTGTGACTGTTTGAGGTTGTGGACAGGTGTCTTTTATACTGATAACAAGTTCAAACAGGTGCCATTAATACAGTTAACGAGTGGAGGACATAGGAGCCTCTTAAAGAAGAAGTTACAGGTCTGTGAGAGCCAGAAATCTTGCTTGTTTGTAGGTGACCAAATACTTATTTTCCACCATAATTTGCAAATAAATTCCTTAAAAATCCTACAATGTGATTTTCTGGAATTTTTTTCCACAATTTGTCTCTCATATTTGACGTGTACCTATGATGAAAATTACAGGCCTCTCTCATCTTTTTAAGTGGGAGAACTTGCACAATTGGTGGCTGACTAAATACTTTTTTTCCCCACTGTATGTGTGTGTGTGTGTGTGTGTGTGTGTGTGTGTGTGTGTGTGTGTGTGTGTGTGTGTGTGTGTGTGTGTGTGTGTGTGTGTGTGTGTGTGTGTGTGCGTGCGTGTGAGTGAGTGAGTGAGTGAGTGAATGAGTGAGAGCTATTAGGCTGTCACGGTTTCGGCCGAGGCGGCTCCTCCTCCTTGTTCGGGCAGGTTTCGCCGGTCGTCGTCTCCGGAGTTCTAGCTGCCACCGCTCGATGTTTCTTGTTTGTTTGGTTTTGTCTGTTAGTCACACCTGTTTTGTGTTAGGTCTCATTTAGCACCCTATTTAGTTTCCTTGTTGTTAGGTTTGTGTTGTGTGTAATTGTTCGTGTCGTGGTTGCGCTACCCGTGTCGGTACGCAATTTTTCCTGAGCTTCCTCCTTGTTGTGTGAGGAGAGATTTACGCACCTGTGTGTGCGCTTGTAGTTACGCCTGTGTGCGTCTTTTTGCCTCCGGGCTGTTTTGGATTAATTTTCGTGCTCAGTAAAGTCTTGTTGGACTTACCCTCTGCTGCCTGCGCCTGATTCTACACCACACCCATACACAGCACCGTGACATAGGCTAAGGAGGATGGGGCTAGTCTTAACAACTCAAACCCCACTCATCTCTCTGTGACCACAAAAACACATCCCACACAAGGATAAAACCCCAGCTACCAGCAGGGAAACCAACAACTTCAAGGGATAGTTCAGCCAAATTACACGTTGGTTTACTTACCCTGTAAGCAGTCTATGGACAAGGTATGACAGCAATCCATGCTTTGGTTTTATTTCCATGGCACTGTTCCAAATGCTAACGTTTTAGCATTTGTGGCACAAATCCCATGATTTGAACATGATGCATGAAAATTGCTAATATCGGTCCCATAACTTGAATGGGATTTGTGCCACAAATGCTAAATTCTAAATAAGGTTTTGTGCCACAAATGCATTTGAAAACATAGGGCCCTATAAAATCTGCGTTGCGGAGAACGCGGACTGATTCACGGAATCCAGACATTAAAACGGAATTCAACAATATTCAAAAAGGTATTAAACTTAGTAGGAAATCAACTAAATGTTTTGAACTTATTAGAAAATGCATTAATTTGCCCAAGTTAATCATAAGATATGAACACCATGCATCAGGGATATGTATTTTCCTGCAACTTTATGAAACGGCACAGGAATACCCATGTCTGTCTGTGTGTGTGTGTGCGCGCCCGGGACCACCCATACGTAAAAATGTATGCACACATGACTGTAAGTCGCTTTGGATAAAAGCGTCTGCTAAATGGCATATTATTATTATTATGTGCAGCCGTTAGCGATGATGCTAAATGCTAACCTACTTCTGATATGGAAAGGCTTTCCCAAAAACCTTCTCAATTAAATGTTAACTACAAAGTAGTGAGGGATATCATGATTATTTGCCATCACATGAGCGCTACAGAAACTTCGCTAACCTAACAACGTTCTCTTGCTGGTGCGCACTTGCATTAATAAGCAACGAAACGACCCAGGACATTCCTAACATAAAAAGCACCTCCTGCAAAAAATACGAAGACAGACATGTTCTATGAGCTCTACTGTCCTCCGTTTACAGTCACAAAAACATTATTTTATTCAAAATGTTACGGGTTACCAATGTCTAATGCTTCTTACAACTGTGTTAGCTACAGAAGCAAATTGTGTGGTTTTGTAATCGCTTTGATAACAACAAATACCCGTGGGACTTTAGAGTAAAGTTTGGTTGAGAGATCAGCTGGGTCCAGTACACTCCTACTCCTGGAGCAGACAGACAGGAGTAATCAGACTGGAGCCAGAGAGATCAGCTGGGTCCAGTACACTCCCACTCCTGGAGCAGACAGACAGAAGTAATCAGACTGGAGCCAGAGAGATCAGCTGGGTCCAGTACACTCCCACTCCTGGAGCAGACAGACAGAAGTAATCAGACTGGAGCCAGAGAGATCAGCTGGGTCCAGTACACTCCCACTCCTGGAGCAGACAGACAGAAGTAATCAGACTGGAGCCAGAGAGATCAGCTGGGTCCAGTACACTCCCACTCCTGGAGCAGACAGACAGAAGTAATCAGACTGGAGCCAGCTTCTCAACAGGTGTCATTTTTATAGTCTCCTATCCTAATCTCCTTTTGTACACTGATCTGAAAACACAGGATGGCTGAAAGAAAGGTGGTTGATAACTACTGGGATTTTGATTTCCAAAGGGATGAATGAATATTTTTTTCTACTAAAATGTTTTCCCTTTTCTAGAGTCAAAAGAACACAGGCAGTGAATGAGTTTGAAATTAATTTCTAAATAAAGATTTGACTGATTATCTTTGTGAAGTCGGCCCAGTCACCCCACTTTACAATAACAACCTCTCCCTCGCCCACCACAAGTAATCATTCCCAACCATTATGAAAGTAATATGCAACTTTCCAGGGAAGTTAGGAACCAATATACACAAGCAGTCAGGAAAGCAAAGGCTAACTTTTTCAAACAGAAATTTGCATCCTGTAGCACTAACTCCAAAAAGTTTTGGGACACTGTAAAGTCCATGGAGAATAAGAGCACTTCCTCCCAGCTGCCCACTGCACTGAGGCTAGGAAACACTATCACCACTGATAAATCCACAATAATCGAGAATTTCAACAAGCATTTTGCTACGGCTGGCCATGCTTTCCACCTGGCTACCACTACCCCGGCCACCAACTCTGCACCCTCCGCTGCAACTTGCCCATGCCCCCCCCGCTTCTCCTTCACACAAATTCAGACAGCTGATGTTCTGAAAGAGCTGCAAAATCTGGACCCCTACAAATCAGCTGGGCTAGACAATCTGGACCCTTTCTTTCTAAAACTAGCCGCCGAAATTGTCGCAACCCCTATTACTAGTCTGTTCAACCTCTCTTTCATAACGTCTGAGATCCCCAGAGATTGGAAAGCTGCCGCGGTCATCCCCCTCTTCACAGGGGGTGACACTCTAGATCCAAACTGTTACAGACCTATATCCATCCTGCCCTGCCTTTCAAAAGTATTTGAAAGCCAAGTTAACAAACAGATCACCGACCATTTCGAATCCCACCGTACCTTCTCCGCTATGCAATCCGGTTTCCGAGCTGGTCATGGGTGCACTTCAGCCACGCTCAAGGTCCTAAACGATATTATAACCGCGATCGATAATAGACAGTACTGTGCAGCCGTCTTCATCGACCTGGCCAAGGCTTTCGACTCTGTCAACCACCGCATTCTTATTGGCAGACTAAATAGCCTTGGTTTCTCAAATGACTGCCTCGCCTGGTTCACCAACTACTTCTCAGATAGAGTTCAGTGTGTCAAATCGGAGGGCCTGTTGTCTGGACCTATGGCAGTCTCTATGGGGGTGCCACAGGGTTCAATTCTTGGGCCGACTCTTTTCTCCGTGTATATCAATGATGTCGCTCTTGCTGCTGGTGACTCTCAGATCCACCTCTACGCAGACGACACCATTTTGTATACATCTGGCCCTTCATTGGACACTGTGTTAACAAACCTCCAAACGAGCTTCAATGCCATACAACACTCCTTCAGTAGCCTCCAACTGCTCTTAAACACTAGTAAAACTAAATGCATGCTCTTCAATCGAACGCTGCTGGCACCCGCCCACCCAACTAGAATCACCACTCTCGACGGGTCTGACCTAGAGTATGTGGACAACTACAAATACCTAGGTGTCTGGTTAGACTGTAAACTCTCCTTCCAGACTCACATTAAGAATCTCCAATCCAAAGTTAAATCTAGAATCGGCTTCCTATTTCGCAACAAAGCCTCCTTCACTCATGCTGCCAAACATGCCCTCGTAAAACTGACTATCCTACCGATCCTTGACTTCGGCGATGTCATTTACAAAATAGCCTCCAACACTCTACTCAGCAAATTGGATGTAGTCTATCACAGTGCCATCCGATTTGTCTCCAAAGCCCCATACACTACCCACCACTGTGACCTGTACGCTCTTGTTGGCTGGTCCTCACTACATGTTCGTCGTCAAACCCACTGGCTCCAGGCCATCTATAAATCACTGCTAGGCAAATCCCCGCCTTATCTTAGCTCATTGGTCACCATAGCAGCACCCACCCGTAGTCTGCGCTCCAGCAGGTATATCTCACTGGTCATTCCCAAAGCCAACACCTCCTTTGGCCGCCATTCCTTCCAGTTCTCTGCTGCCAATGACTGGAACGAATTGCAAAAATCTCTGAAGCTGGAGACTCTTATCTCCCTCACTAACTTTAAGCATCAGTTGTCAGAGCACCTTACCGATCACTGCACCTGTACACAGCCCATCTGAAATTAGCCCACCCAACTACCTCATCCCTATATTGTTATTTATTTTGCTCTTTTGCACCCCAGTATCTCTATTTGCACATAATCTCTTGCACATCTAGCATTCCAGTGTTAATACTAATTGTAATTATTTTGCACTATAGCCTATTTATTGCCTTACCTCCATAACTTGCTAAATTTGCACACACTGTATATTATATGTATTTCTGTTGTATTTTTGACTTTGTTTTTTTTTACCCCATATGTAACTCTGTGTTGTTGTTTTTATCGCACTACTATGCTTTATCTTGGCCAGGTCGCAGTTGTAAATGAGAACTTGTTCTCAACTGGCTTACCTGGTTAAATAAAGGTGAAATAAAAATAAATAAAAAAGATTATTCGCTTCCAAATCTATAGGACAATGATTGGAAAAGAGATTTGACTCTCCATCATGTGTTGCTGATGACCTGTCACGATCGTTTAAAGATTGGCCGAACCAAGGCGCAGCGTGATAAGCGTGCATGTTTATTAAACGAATAAACACACGACAAAACAACAAACAAACGATACGTGAAGTCTTAAGGTACACACAACAAACCTATACGGAACAAGATCCCACAACTAACTGGTGTCAAAAGGCTGCCTAAGTATGGTCCCCAATCAGAGACAACGAGCTACAGCTGCCTCTGATTGGGAACCACCCTGGCCAACATAGATCTAAACCAGGGGTGTCAAACGTCCGGCCCGCGGGCCGGATCAGGCCCGCAAACGGGTTTAATCCGGCCCGCGAGAAGTTTTTGTAAAGTATAAAAATGAGCTGCAATTTTTCAATAAAAGAAACTGCTGTTCCAATTGTGTCCACTGGATGGCGCAATAGCAATTGTGTTAAGCAAGCAAACTGTTTATACCGGGGAAGAGCAAATAGGTCAAGCAAGTGCAGCCAGTCCGGATGAGCTACTTTGTTTTGCCCGCGATATTTATTACGGCTTCTACTTTTAACATTATGTGCTTTGGCACCCTCATTGCCCCAATATGTCTCTGTCAAAAAAGAGAAAAGTGGACGCAGAGTGCAGAGTGTTCCAAGAAAAATTGTCATCCTTCTATTTATTCACGGAATTGAATGGGAAAGCTGTATGTTTGGTGTGTTCACAGCATGTTGCAGTGCTGAAAGAATATAACCTTCGTCGCCACTATGTGAGTCTTCATGCCGACAAATATGACAATTTTCAAGGACAGCGGAGAAGAGAGAAGGTGAATGAACTGTTGGTGGGTCTGAAGAAACAGCAGTCTGTGTTTACTCACAGCCGAGACATCAGTGACGCTGCAGTGAAAGCTAGCTACCTCATTGCTAATGAAATCGCAGTGGCTTCAAAACCATTTAGTGAGGGTGAATTTGTAAAAACATGCATGATGAAGGCAGCAGAGATTGTGTGCCCTGAAAAGCACCAGGCTTTTGCAAATATCAGCCTGACAAGAAACACAGTTGCAGACAGGATTTCCGATCTTTCAGTGGATTTGGACAGCCAGTTGAAGCAAAAAGTAAAGTCATTTATTGCGTTTGCGGTTGCAATTGATGAAAGCACGGACATTACAGATGTTGCACAACTGGCCATTTTCATCCGCGGAGTTGATGACACATTGACCGTCACCGAGGAGTTCGTGGAGTTGGTGCCGATGACAGATACAACGACAGCAGCTGATATTTTCACTGCACTCGTCGGCGCGCTGGACAGGGTCGGAGTGGACTGGTCCCGCGCTGTCAGCCTGGCTACAGATGGTGCGCCCTCAATTATCGGGAAAAAACCAGGCTTTGTGACAAAGTTCAGAGAGAAAGTGCAATCTGCAAATGGAGGACGTGATTTTTGGACTTTTCACTGTATTTTGCACCAGGAGGCTTTGTGTTGCAAGTCATTAAAGATGGATGGTCATCCAAACTGTTAATTTCATCCGATCCAGAAGCCTGAATCACCGTCAGTTTGACAGCCTTCTCAGAGAGAAAGACCACATCTATGGCCTGCCATACCACACTGAGGTAAGATGGTTAAGCCGAGGTGCTGTGCTGAGGCGTTTCTTTGATTTATGAGAAGAAATTGAACAGTTCATGGAAGAAAAGGGCAAACCAGTGTTAGAATTTAATTCCGCAGAATGGATGCAGGACCTTGCATTTATGGTGGATGTTACAGAGCACCTGAATAACTTGAACAAACAGCTGCAAGGGCGCAACAAAGTTGCCACGCAGTATTATGACAGCATACGTTCTTTCAAGTTGAAGCTGTCATTGTGGGAGACGCAACTCGCCGGTGGTGATGCAGCTCACTTCCCCTGTCTGAAAAATGTGTGCGCGACCCAACATGTGGCAGACATGAAGCGGTTCAAAGATAAAATAACGGGACTGTTACGGGAGTTTGAGCAACGCTTTCAGATTTATGTTTATATGTTTTTATGTTGATGTGCTATTGTTTTTAATTGATTTTATTTTATTTGTATATTTAACCTATTCTTGACTCTGTGGTTCTTGCACTTGTTTGGGGAACAGGATTTCATTATTTTTATCTACATTTCTGCCTGAGAAATGACACCCTGATATAGTTCTGTGATCTGTGATATACTTCTGTGAATCACTGAGGCATTGTGTGTTTGTGTGTTCTTTGTCCTCAGAACTTTCAAATAACTTGAGGTGTTTTATGATTAATAGTGATGTTGTGCTTTTGGACACTGTCCTCAGGCTCCAGCTTTATGTTTATATGTTTTTATGTTGATGTGCTATTGTTTTTTATTGTTTTTATTTTATTTGTATATTTAACCTATTCTTGACTCTGTGGTTCTTGCACTTGTTTGGGGAACAGGATTTCATTATTTTTATCTACATTTCTGCCTGAGAAATGACACCCTGATATAGTTCTGTGATCTGTGAAACAGTTCTGTTAATCACTGAGGCATTGTGTGTTTGTGTGTTCTTTTTCTTTAGAATTTTCAAATAAACTTGACGTGTTTTATGATTAATACTGATGTTGTGCTTGTACTATTTTGGACACACTGTCCTCAGGCTCCAGCTTTATGTTGTATGTTGATCGTATTAAAACAAAGAAAACAATCTGAAGTTGTTGTTTTTAAGTTATATATACCATGATTTTTCCGGTCCGGCCCACTTGGGAATAGATTTTCCTCCATGTGGCCCCTGAGCTAAAATGAGTTTGACACCCCTGATCTAAACGATCTAGAAACTAAACATAGAAAACCTAACATAGAAACTACACACCCTGGCTCAACATTTAAGAGTCCCCAGAGCCAGGGCGTGACAGTACCCCCCCCCCAAAGGTGCGGACTCCGACCGCGCAACCTAAACATAACAGGGTAGGGGCCGGGTGGGCATTCCGCCTCGGAGGCGGATCCGGCTCCGGGCGTGACCACCACCTATTATCCGCCTCCCTATTGCGCCCCTGGTCTGGTCTGGACCTCAGCGCGCTGCTTCCCCTCTCCTTCCTCCCACGACGTACCAAGTCCTGTCTGGACCCTGGTGTGGGAGACCCCGAACCTGGAGAGGGGCTGACGTCTGGGTCTGGACTGGAACCGCTGACTGGAGCTGGACCCGACGACGGTGGAGCGAACTGCTCAGGCTCCGGACTGGAGCCGCTGACCGGATCTGGACTGGACCCCGGTGGAGCGGATTGCTCTGGCTCCGGAGTGGAGCAGCTGACCGGAGCTGAACTGGGCACCGGTGGAGCGGACTGCTCTGGCTCCGGAGTGGATCCGCTGACCGGAGCTGGACTGGACCCCAGTGGAGCGGATTGCTCTGGCTCCGGAGTGGAGCAGCTAACCGGTGCCGGACCAGGCACCGGTGGGACAGGCACGGGCCGTGCCGTACTGGACACACACACCACTGGCTTGATGCGAGGGACAAGAACGGGCCGGACCGGGCTGACGACGCGCACCACTGGCTTGGTGCGGGGAGCAGGAACGGGACGTACCGGACTGGCGACGCGCACCACTGGCCTGGTGCGGGGAGCAGGAACAGACCGGGCCGGGCTGGCGACGCGCACCACTGGCTTGGTGCGAGGGGCAGGAACAGGCCGGGCCGGGCTGGCGACGCGCACCACTGGCTTGGTACGAGGGACAGGAACAGGCCGGACCGGGCTGGCGACGCGCACCACTGGCTTGGTGCGAGGGACAGGAACAGGCCGGACCGGGCTGGCGACGCGCACCACTGGCTTGGTGCGAGGAGCAGGAACGGGCCGGGCCGGGCTGGAGACGCACACCGCTGGCTTGGTGCGGGGAGCAGGAACGGGCCGGGCCGGACTGGGAACACGCACCACTGGCTTGGTGCGGAGAGCAGGAACGGGCCGGGCCGGACTGGGAACACGCACCACTGGCTTGGTGCGGGGAGCAGGAACGGGCCGGCCCGGACTGGGAATAAGCACCACTGGCTTAGTGCGGGGAGCAGGAACGGGCCGTACCGGACTGTGGAGGCGGACTGGAGGTCTGGAGCGGAGAGCTGACACAACCTGTCCTGGCTGGATGCCTACTTCCACACAATATGTGTGAGGCATTAGCACAGGACGTACGGGGCTGTGCACGCGTACTGGCGATACAGTACGTAGCACCGGCGCAGGATATACTGGACCGAGGAGGCATACTGGAGACCACGAGCGTTGAGCCGGCACACACCGTCCTAGCTGAATGCCCATCTTCGCACGACACGTGCATGGTGCTAGCACAGGACGTACAGGACTGTGCCGGAACACTCGCAGCACAGTACGTAGCTCCGCATAACACGGAGCCTGCCCAGTCACTCGCTTCCTAGCATGAGTACGGGGAGTTGGCTCTGCTCTAACACTAGGCTCCGCCAACCACCCTTTTAGCCCCCCCCAAAAAAAATATTGGGGCTGTCTCTCGGGCTTCCTCCTCGGCCGGCACCTTCTGCGTTGCCGCTGCTCCTCTCTATAGCGCGCCTCCACTGTCTCCTCCAAAGGACGGCGATCCATTCCGGCCTGAATCTCCTCCCAAGTCCAGGATCCCTTCCTGTCCAGGATCTCCTCCCAGGTCCAGGCTGTCTGCTCCTGGACACGCTGCTTGGTTCTTAGTTGGTGGGATCTTCTGTCACGATCGTTTAAAGATTGGTCGAACCAAGGCGCAGCATGATAAGCGTACATGTTTATTTAACGAATAAACACACGACAAAACAACAAACAAACGATACGTGAAGTCTTAAGGTACACACAACAAACCTATACGGAACAAGATCCCACAACCCACTAGTGCCAACAGGCTACCTAAGTATTGTCCCCAATCAGAGACAACGAGCTACAGCTGCCTCTGATTGGGAACCACCCTGGCCAACATAGATCTAAACGATCTAGAAACTAAACATAGAAAACCTAACATAGAAACTACACACCCTGGCTCAACATTTAAGAGTCCCCAGAGCCAGGGCGTGACATGACCTTTATATTGTTTTTCTGAATTAATTTCTGTATCTGCCCATATTAATCATTGTTTTTCATTTCTGATATTTCCATGACATTTAAGTATTTTCATGAATTTAGAATTCATTAAAGTTATGATCATGTTTGGCCAAAAGTCTTGATGCAGTTCACAACATGCATGAGTCATGACATGAATAACCTAACTAAGAGTACCAATGGATAAACACTCAATGCAAGACGAAATACCCTCTTTGCCAATAGGAAGAGATCACCTACACCACCATGTGCTGCTAGTTTTAGAACCCTTGGCTTAAGCGTACAGTTAAAGAGTGATCAAATTTAACCTGAGGAGCCGAATTCCATCTGGGCTGTACGCAGTTGAGCACATGACACAAGCTCTCTATGCCAGGGCAAAGCCAATTTACTCCACATTTCACAGCTGCACGCATTGCTGAGCACTTACTGCACTGGAGTGCACTCCAAGAGAGACGGTCCACTGATAACTAATAGCCCCCCTCTGCAGGTTTCCTGCCCCATATTTTGGCCCTGGTCTGGAATGGATAACCATGCAGTTCCTTATGCCTTTAACTAACTCCACAACATGAGTCAGACTTCTAACTTAAATTGTGTTGAAGGGAGCCACCACTGCTTTGGGATATCCCTGATCATGTGCCTGCCAGGCCAGCAATGGTGTTAGTCTGCTCACATGCAGCCTATATAATGAGTTTATATAGATTTTTAGGACAACTAAAACGTAAATAAACACTTCCATTCCTTGAACACCTGGTCTGAAAACTGTCATAGTGCAATGATTCATTAATATTGGAATTTCACCAATAGAAAATCCTTAAATTGCTGACGTTTGCCTGATCAGACTAAACCTCCCACCAAGCTTTGAAAACACCCTCCTCATTCTGAAGCTGTATTTTTAAGATTGATATTTAGTCCTGAAACCACATTGGACTGAGGTCTAGAGAGCTCAGCTGGATGGGTCTCTGGGAGGGAAAGAGGGAGGGAGGGGCAAGCTCCTGAAAACGTCTGTGCCTTCAGTGAGTGCAGCGCTATAAATATCCAGGCGGGCAGCAGCAGTGTAGATTAAAATCAGACAATGAGCAACAGGAAGTGATTTTGAGGCTAAGATTACAGAGGCGGTCGTAGCACGGTGGGTCTGGTGTTGCTGGGGATGCACGGAACAGGAGGAGCAGGAAAAGGAGGAGGGGGAAGACGGTGACCCTGACCAATGGTGTGCGCAGGAAAGACTACAACAAGCAGACATGAGTATCTCAAAACTACCCTTTTTGATTTTGCTTATTTTTAGACATATTGTTTGGAACAATATACTAATCAAAACACATACAATTTCCAGAGTGGGTTCTCTGATACTTTTAATGATATGACCCATTTTATACATAGAAATTGACATTATAGTTCATTAACCAATCACAGCCCTCCTTTAGGATTGCACATTCAGCAAATCACCAGCAGAGAGTTCCCTTTAAATACATTTACCATTCACTGTGTTGGTGGTGGTCATTGATAAACATTTCAGAATTAGCAGAGCCCACTCTGGAAATTTGATGTACTTGTAGAGTATATTGTTCCAAACAATATGTCTTAAAATTAACCAAATCAAAATGGTTGTTTTGAGATATTCATATTAATATTTGTAATGTTTAATAAATTAATGTGAAAATGTGTATTTCATAATCTAGACATACTCCATATGTTAGAGCACACTATAAGGAGTATAATGACACCAATATGTTGTCTGTATAATGTATGGTTCACAGAGCATAAGGTCATACAGGAGGCATGTATAGGTCGAAAAAGGGCCTAGAATGGCCACTTTCATCATGATACAAATGTAAAAACATCCTTCCTCCAAATAAAGTTTATATGTGAGATTTGCCAGAACAATCTGAGACACCAAAAATATTTTACGCTCCTACTGGCATGGAATCACCCTATATGGCCCATTGAGATGTGCAAATACAGAAGGGGTAGCTTAGGGAAATGTATGGATTGTTTTTAGAGGGGAGAAAATAAAAAGGCAGGTAGTTTGACTGAGGTGGTCCATGAGATGACTGACCACTGACATGTCAGGAGACACCAGGACATTTGCTGAGTGATAACAGTGCTACAGTAATACTGTAGTAGTAATTACGATGTTTTGCACTGGTTGCAACTTCAAGGCCCACCAGAATCCACGTGTTCTGTACTTCAAATAAGTTTAGAGTGCAATGTGGTAATATAGGCCAACTAATCTATTTCCAAAACTAAGGAACTTGAACATGGCCAGGTTGAGAGCCCTGGCCCCTTGAAGAGAGCCCAGAAACAGATGAAAGCCTACTCCAAAGTCTTAGAAACAGTTTTTCGGTTAAGTCTGGGGATGTTATCACAAGGACAGGTCCCTGGAGCAGAGAGCCGTGTATCAAAAGCCATTTACCCGCCACCTTCACACTCACATTTCGCACCTCAACCTTAGAAAATAAATAGGCTTTATAAGCTCCTGCACAGTACATAAACAGGCCTCAGTTTTGAGGATTGCCAGAGATAGGGGATGTGAGTTCAGTCTCACTTCTGAAGATTTTTGGCCTGTGCTTCCACCACATGGGGAACCAAAATGTTGAATATCTGTAACTGTTACTGACATAATCACAACATAGGCCTACATATTGATTCATACCTAACTTTGTAGCCTACTAAACAAAGGTCAGGTCACATGCACACGGCCTGCTTAGAGAGAGCCACGACATCACACATTCTTCGACTCATCCAGCAGGCAGGTAAACATATTTGTAACACTTACCAGACCACCCCAAAAGCTCCATAGCCGATAGGTCTGTCGGGCTCTATGTCCAACTGCGGCTGTAAGTGGTGTGAGTGTTGATGATGGTGGTGGTGAGCTTTGACAGCCGCAGCTTGAACTTGGGCAGGTGCGGCAGCCGCTGCCGGGCCGGGAGCTTGTCCAGGAGCTGGCGAGGGAAAGTATGGTTGCTGCTGGCTCGGGTTCAACATTACCGCGGCAGCGGCAGCGGCTGCAGCTGCTGCTGTAGAAGCGTGTTGTTGTACAGGGTGGACAGCGGCGGCAGATCCGGGGTGTTGCAAGTGATGCTGGCCCGGGTGGTGATGGTGGTGGAGATGGGGAGGTGGGAGATGCGGTAGTTGGTGGTGATGGTGCGGGTGATGGGCAGCAACTGCCGAGGCGCCACCGTTGTATGCAGCCATCATTTTTGCGGCATTGGCTGCCGTTGTTCCGCACAGAGCCATTCACTCAATAACAATCAAAAAGAAAGGAAATGGAGGGAAATATCCGTGAAAATGTGCGGTTTATTTTACGCGAAAATAATATCCCAGGTGAAGGTAGGCTATGGGATTGGGCAGATGGTGTTTAACTGATAATTTGGAAGTGACCCGATGCATAAAATCAAAAACTCTTGAAAAGGTTTGTATTACATAAACATGTCAGCTATAATTCTGAGAGCAACCTCACTCTCCCTAACAGCCTCTTCATTACACGGATCTGACCTACTTCTTGTAATTTAATTTATTTCCACATGCACTGATAGCAGATAGGCTACTAAACTGTTACAATAATTAATATGTAAATGCAGTGCACCTTGTTAAAAGTGTTAAATAAAAATGCGACAGAAAATAACCCGCACCCCCCACAATAAATAAATTATCCGCGGCCCTAGATCTCCCTCATGTTGGAAGTGGCGTTCCCCTCTCCACTGAAGAAACTCGGTCAATTTCCCCTAATTGATATGAAAAGGGAAACCGATATGTATCACATGGGAAATAGCACAGCATTCATCTTTCAAATGTACTCAAGTTTGCCATATCGTCTGGTCCACCACCGCCGTTGTTCCCACCGCCTTTGCTGCATGCAGTTTGCAGAAGTTATTCGGCTTTAGGTCAAGCTACAGTTGCTAGCTTGATAGCCACTTGTATTCGGCGTTGCAAGAACAGTATGGGAGACTTCAAATGTTCCGCATATAACAACAATTCCCATATTATGTAGCAATAGACTGCAAGAACAAATAGACTCAAGCAAAGCGAGAACGCGACAGAGACGTGAGATACAATGTTTCCGTTTACGACGTCTTGTAGAAATAGGCTACGGACCGTTGTCCTCCCTCAGATGTCACAATTCCCGTAACCCCAGACTCCAGAAATCCAAATCATGTTGATAAAATGAGCTATCTTTTTTTCCTGGAACGAGGAAAACTAATTCTTCCGACAGCGCAGTCAACTTATTTTCCCCATTGGATCCCGTGTGTTCAGCTTGTTCCTTACGCAGCACACATATAAATCCGTTAAAGGAAAATATGAATAAAAACAAAAAATATCAAAAAGTCCCTTGTATTTAGAAAACAAGCGGCCAATGTTCACTCCCTCCAGCCGGATGGTGCTGCCCAGACCTAGGAAGAAACAAGCACAGCCATAGTGCCCGACCAGTCAGTGATGGAAGGATGTGGCTCCAATCAAAAGACGAGTCTGACGTTTTTTATGTTGTTTAGCCAATCAGTTGGATCGAGACAGCAACCGAGAAATTACCACAAAAGTCAAAGCCTGTGACACTGGAAACTACCGCCATTGTGGAGATCTAGACTTGTAGGTCGCAGTGAAATATGAATGGAACAGTTGAATCAGAATGGAGAACACGAGCTCCAGTTGCTCATAGAGATTACGCGAGGAGCGCGACCCAATCATTATCCTCTCAACAAGAACGTCCTCTTTTACGCACAGTGATAGACATGGGATATAACCAATAACTCCTTACGTCTCTTCATATATCGCAAGGGTTATGAAAAGGGCATTCAGTAGCCTAGCCTAAATGCTATCTACGCATACACCCCAAAATATCATTCATTATTTCATAGCCTACATGTTGTGATTATAGACACTTAGTAACAGTATTACGCATCAAAATGACGGTCACACAACTTCAGCCAATGCGTTATAGGCTGCCTGTTTAGGCTATTAATGATTTTTAAACTAACTTGGCGTATAATTAACTTTCTACAAACATCTTATAGGCTGAAAATCCCTTTACACTCCCTTCAAAAAAGGTACCTTAATGCAAAGTGTTAGTCCTAGCATAATCATTCCTAAAAGACAATAGCATAACAACAAATAAAATCTAAATAAAGTGTAACTATCACATCCCTGCAGAAAAATCCAGGTGCATTGCTTTGAGAGATTCTGAACATCATAGTCTGACAGGTACAAGCGAGCAGTCATAGACACCTGCAGTCCAAGTAAATATGTCAAACATATCTAATTAAATATTGCCACTAATTCATCCCATGCATTTCACGTTTGAAAGAAGAACGCCATCCTATAAAATGTATTCCTATGGATGACTGAGACATGCTCTATATTCACTAGAACTCTGTGTCTGGGGAGTAGTCTTACTATAGTCTCTCTCTCTCTCTCTCTCTCTCTCTCTCTCTCTCTCAAAAATGTATGCACTCACTAACTGTAAATCGCTCTGGATAAGAGCGTCTGCTAAATGACTAAAATGTAAAATGAGAAGGCTTACTATAGTCTCTCTCTGTGTCTGGGGTGTAGGCTTACTATAGGCTCCCTCTCAAGACTGGATAATCCCTCTGACAGAAAGATACCCTACAAGGATGTTCCACCCAGATTATTCATTAACCTCATTTTATGGACACCAGGAAAATAATCTAAAAATGGAGAAGGTAACAACCTGGATAGTTAGCAACTCAATATTTAGGTTTGTTTACGTGGCTACAGTGTCAATCGGCCTATTGCTAATTAAGCCCAGTCGTTCAGTATCTCCCACCTCAATACAGGGCCTCTATGTCTGGCTGGGCCCAATTAAGATATAGAATTCTTTGATTTTCTAAAGAAAAGTATTACATAATTATTGAAAATCTGTCTCCAACTATATTTTTTACTGCGGGGATGTCCTCTGTCCTCTACAGCAGAGCTGAGTGACGCAGCTATGAGGACTCTAATGGGGAGCAACCACACAATTAGTTTGCAACATGGACATACAGTGCTGCTGGAGGCATAGGAGAGGAGGGGGTGGGGGTCACAGCACAGGAATACTGGGGGGAATGTGCCTGGGAGAGTGGAGGCTACCATAGCTTTTAATTGGAGCAGAAAACAGATCATGATAAAAATGAAATATTGGAGAGGATGGCGAAAGGAGACAAATATGCCTCATTGTTGACCAGTCCAATAAATAAACTTTCAGTTATATTAGTGCTGTCTTGGGGCATCAGGTAATGCTGCTCTCATTTAGACTTACCACACACAGCTCTGCCAAAATGTTACAATTGTGAAAAGTGGTGATATACTGTACTTTCTAAAAAAGGCACTGTACAGATGCCGTATCTTAATTTGATCACTCTGTTGTTGCTGAGAATGTTCCTGTGCCGAAATTCAAATGAGCCTCGTGATTTACATAAATTCTCTCACTTGCTCGCTCAAATGCTAAAGCACCAGATAGACTAAATATCCTACTACCGTTTCCTGCAACGAAACTGGTCAAATGAAGAACCCTTTACATTTAACATTTATGTCATTTAACAGACACTCTTATCCAGAGCAACTTACAGGAGCAATGAGGGTTAAGTGCCTTGCTCTAGGGCACAGACAGATTTTTCACCTAGTCGGCCAGGGGATTCAAACCATCGACCTTTCGGTTACTGGGCCAACGCTCTTATTATCCACTAGGCTACCTGCCGACCCCACACCTGCATATCAATAAACAAGATAACATTATAAAATCAAATATATTACAAAGTAAAAATGTGCATTGCTATGAAGACTAAAACCAACATTACCTTCAGAGTTAATGGGGTACAATGGGAGAGTTTCACTGTTCCCCTGTCTTCTCTCTGTCTATCTCTGTGGAAGACAGGTCTATTTAAAGCAGCAGGACATTTCCGTCCAAGTCTGTTTTTAGGAGCTTGCTTTTTTAAGAAACTTCTCAGGAGAGGAAATTAGATATATAACCTGGCCAAATGATGACAATTTCTATCACATTGGAAAATCAGAAGCTCCCCTGTCGCCCATTTCATTTATTAGACGAGTCATTCAAAGGGCCACACTGAAAGTGCATTTTTATGGAAAGTGGGGAAATTGTGGATGCTCATTAAGAGCAGGCTGTATGTGGAAAATATTTGCTGAGGTGTGACTCCATATCTGTATGTGGATGAGATTTGCTGAGGTATCTCCATATCTGTATGTGGACTAACTTTTCTGAGGTGTGACTCCATATCTGTATGTGGACAAGCTTTGCTGACGTCTGACTCCAGTCTATATCTGTACTGCTCCACTCTTCATCATTTAAATGTTCTCAGAAGAGAAGGATATCTCGGCCGCAAGCTCTGGGAGTCTGGGACATTGATCCATTCACCACTAATGCATTTCAGAGCTCTCTCTCCTGATGGGTGGAGTAGTAGCATGAGCAGACGCATCGGCCACTGAATGTTTTATAGTAGGATGGCATGCTATTCTTTTGAGATGCAAAAATTGTGAGGCTATGGTAGACCATTGGCTATCGATAGCTTGAGCTTCCTAGATAAATGGGAACAAAAACATCCATCATTTGTGCAATGTGCATAAAGTCACTATTAGCATTTACAATATGAAGAGTATCATCAGTTAAGGACCTTTAAAGGGGCAGTCTTAACAATAATTTGTGTGAGTGTTGAATTCAGAGAGAATTCACATTTTGTATGCATTTAAAAAGGTGCGGGTGAATTCAAAGTTATTAAAACAGACACCTGTGAAAAGAAGAAGGATGGAATTTCTTGCTAAATTAAACTTGAAAGGATTTACATATAAAATGCAGATAATGGGCGTGAATGGTTTTGCATAATATCAACAAACTCATTTGACTAACAAATCACCTGCAGACATTATTTTATATTGAGATCAACATGTTCTCCAAAGCACACACACATCAGTTCATTGTCCCAGACTTAGGCAAAATATTTTATTTGTGGATTTAATTACTAATGTAACAACATTGAGCGCATTCTAAAACATTAGTCTTTAAAAAACATGATTTATACTGTCGTGACGTGACTTTCATTAATCTGATGACTTATTTATCAAATCAACTAACTATGTTTAATTGTTACCCGATTAAATTAGTAATGTAACAATTAACTCATTAGGATTTCGAGCCCCACAAAATAAGTTGTTTAAAGAGTTACCATCTCCCAAATTAAACTCTAAAAAGGTCTTTACCTATCACATCCATAAAACAGTCAACGTATTAATTCATAACCTCTTATCATATCATTCTGAATGGTCGTAACCCTCTTGGATCCGCAAAAACCCCAGCTTTACTTATGATTCAATACGGTTTA
Organism: Coregonus clupeaformis; assembly: GCF_020615455.1. Lineage (NCBI taxonomy): Eukaryota > Metazoa > Chordata > Actinopteri > Salmoniformes > Salmonidae > Coregonus > Coregonus clupeaformis. The sequence goes on along the minus strand of NC_059197.1, from coordinate 21,458,057 downwards.
ATCATTTATTTACTAGATAACCAAATAATAACACAGAATTAACATACACACTTAATACATGATAAAAAAAAGTCCCTTGCGGACTAACAACAACATGACTGCTTGTTTACCAAAAGAGGGAGAGAGAGAGAGAGAGAGGTGTAGAGAGAGAGAGACTTATCGTTGATACATTTGGAAACTACTAGTAATCATAATACTTTGCACACAAACCACCGCCCTTGAATGTATTTACGTGTGGATGCCTTTGTTCGTCGTCTATCTCTGTCGAACCCAAGCCCTCTGGGAAAGTTTTTTTTTCGCTGGGTCTTCACTCAGCTCACTTGTAAGGCTCAGATTGTCCACAAGAGGTCACAATGTCCTTCTTCTTAGTTGTCCTGGTTTGCAGTGGAGTGTTTCTTTAGAACAGCTACTTAGCTGTACCAGTGATCGTCTGAGAGGGGAGTTCTCCTCTCCAGCTCGTGTGGTTAGTCAGAGTTTGAACCATTTTACATGCACAGCTGCAGCCTGGCGATGTTCGGGTCAAGTCTGGGAGGATCTTCTTCACCTCGTGTTGAGGTTCAACGTTTTCATATTATATGCACAACGTATTGAATGAAAACTTGACAGATAAAGGGGATATACTTTCCAAGTTACAGTATTTTCTTGATACCATTTTTAATGACATCACAAAATAATAAACAATATGACATGATTATTCTTTAGATCCCCACTGAACATTCCCCACATTCTAATCTTATAAATATTGTTCCAGTATTCACTTTTTGGACGTTAGAGTTTTGGGCAGCAAAAGTCTCTGGAGAAAGGACATTCCTTTAGCCAATACTGGAGGGTCAGGAGAGGGTCATCTCCTGCTTAAAATTTACGACCGGGTGTGAGGTGTCAAACTGGCCCTGTGCCCCCCTCCCCTATTCTGTGGATGAGAGAGGGTCTGGTTATTGTCAGCCATTGCCAGGCTGATCTGAGCCCTTGGATCCTCACACAGGACAGTCATGCCAATACTAATTCTCATAAAAGTGGGATTTGCAAGCTGCATAGCCTACGTTTGTATGTTCCCACTTACTCAAGGACATGCTCACACAATATAAACCAACATGCACGCTTTAATCAACAGACTTTGACCTAAGTCATCCCGAGAATATCTAAAAGCACAGCTGGGGGCAGGGTATTTTCCTGTGAAGAGCCCCTTCATCATGGAACAGCTTGCCAGTCCATGCCCCAGTTTCAGACTCAGTCTCCATTTTTAAATCCCGATAAATCATGTTGCGCTATGGGTAGTGTATAGGTTCATCTCCCACTTTGTCACCCTATAACCACAGATAGAACAATGAGATAGATATTTCACCGGATGTATAAATGTGAAGCATTCGCTTGGCGTTTCCACTCACTACCAATTATGGTAGTGAGAAGAAGCCCAGTGGCCGGCAGTGGAAGAAGATGGAACTAGATGGGTTTTGGCCGACATTCAGCTAATTTTCTCATCAATTAAGCATTTTATCTCAATACAGTTTTCTGTTCCCAAAACTACAATTTGTTATGAACAGAGCGGACTAAGTTTTGTAGACTTTACCCTTTGCTTTGTTTAGAAGGAGTGCAAAGGTGAATTGAGTTATTGCACATGCGCACTTCAGAGTAGGCGTTCCCTAATGGAAATATGCAAATGCAGGCTAGAATGTGGTCCTCTGTAGCTCAGCTGGTAGAGCACGGCGCTTGTAACGCCAAGGTAGTGGGTTCGATCCCCGGGACCACCCATACACAAAAAAAATGTATGCACGCATGACTGTAAGTCGCTTTGGATAAAAGCGTCTGCTAAATGGCATATTATTATTATTATTATTATAGAATGTGCCAATAGGATCTCGCTAGCTCATGCTTGCCTCTGCCCACCTCCTTGCTAGTTCTGCCCACTATGACTCTTTTATTCCCATTTAAAATGACAGGCTGTGGTCTATCTTGGTTTAGTTATACAAAATCTTTGCTATAACTCCCTGTTTTTGAAAGATGGCGGCAGCTTTACACTATTGTGTTGTTTCAGTGTCTTTTCCCCCACCTACTGATAGGTTAGGTTTATTACATTATTTGGGGTACGTAATATCCAGACAATCCACTTACCACATTTGCTCTCCTCCACTCTTCGCAATACTGAGGCATTGGCATTCAGGCCAAAGAGTTCAATCTTGGTTTCATCAGACCAGAGAATCTTGCTTCTCATGGTCTGAGAGTCCTTTAGGTGCCTTTTGGCAAACTCCAAGCGGGCTGTCATGTGCCTTTTACTGAGGAGTGGCTTCCGTCTGGCCACTCTACCATAAAGGCCTGATTGGTGGAGTGCTGCAGAGTTGTTTGTGCTTCTGTAAGGTTCTCCCATCTCCACAGAGGAACTCTGGAGCTCTGTCAGGGTGACCATCGGGTTCTTGGTCACCACCCAGACCAAGGCCCTTCTCCCCCGATTGCTCAGTTTGGCCGGGCGGACAGCTCTAGGAAGAGTCTTGGTGGTTCCAAACTTCTTCCATTTAAGAATGATCTTGGGGACCTTCAATGCTGCAGAAATGTTTTGGTACCCTTCCCCAGATCTGTGCCTCGACACAATCCTGTCTCTGCGCTCTACAGACAATTCCTTCGACCTCATGGCTTGGTTTTTGCTCTGACATGCACTGTCAACTGTGGGACCTTATACAGACAGGTGTGTGCCTTTCCAAATCCTGAACAATCAATTGAATTTACCACAGGTGGACTCCAATCAAGTTGTAGAAACATCTCAAGAATGATCAATGGAAACAGAATGCACCTGAGCTCAATTTCGAGTCTCATAGCAAAGTGTCTGAATACCTGTGTAAAGAAGGTATCTGTTTTTCATTTGTAATACATTTGCAAAAGTTTCTAAAAACCTGTTTTCGCTATGTCATAATGGGGTATTGTGTGTAGATTGATGAGATTTTTATTTTATTTAATCCATTTTAGAATAAGGCTGAAAGGTAACAACATGTGGAAAAAGTGAAGGGGTCTGAATACTTTCCCAATGCACTGTATACACTGAGTACACCAAACATTAGGAACACCTTCCTAATATTGAGTTGCTACACATTGGGGCAGGCACTGCCAGTAATGTTATGTGAATAATGATTGTTTTTTCATAGCTAATTTGATTTCTTCATAGCTCCAAACCACAACTTGCAAACTCACTTGGGCAGCTAATGTGGCAAAGCAACTGACTGTAGAGGAAAGTCGAGTGAAATTGGAGGAGGTGCATCTAGGACAGCCGAAAGTCGGACACGTGGTTTCCCAACAGCAAGGTTGAGATCAAACATGGCAGTTTTGCCATTGTTTATAAAAGTTGTTCTTTATCATGTTGAAATAAACATGGTTCCAACCCCCATAGCACACAGTCACAAACTGAAATCATAATTGTGTACATTGTACAATCAATCAGTGAGAGAGCGCATGAAGTATCACATGCATTTGTATGTTTCCACTGTATCCATGAATCGCAGCAATGTTTGTTCCTGTTTCAGTCATGTCTTTGGTCACGTTCGCGTGGGTCAAACAAAAACATCCTAATGATTGGATGGCAATAGAGCCTCCCACAATGCAGGCTATGGCTGTAGGATGAAGTTGGGAAAGAGAAACTTGCAGTCAAAACTTCATGACATTTGATCACATGATTTTTGTAAAAACATGTAGGCGCAAGTCGGACAATTGTTAAACCCCATAATGCAACACACTGAAAGGCGGTGACCGACGATGGTGCACCGTCACCGACTTGATCAAAATGATCCGCTCGAACACGCCCAACGGCATCCACGAAATGAAGTCATGGGCGTTGATAGGGCAGACCGAATGTTTCCGCTATGCTACTGGCTAGCTAGTTAGCTTACTAGGGGAGGCTGCCTTCGTGGATTTGCATTACACTTCAATGGATGACCGGACCGATGGATGGGTGTCTGATGGATGTTTGAAGCATGTAGACGAGAGTCGCCCTGGTCCACCGAACGCATGGGTAGAAGATGATCAACACCACCAGTACGAGGAAGCGCAGACGGAGAAAACGGGTCCGAACGTCACTCCATAGTCTACTAGCAACAAACTTTTGAGCAGTCACCGCTAATGACACTAGCCAGCTTGCTGCTAGCTAGGTGACTAGCTAGCTAACTACACAGCTAGCTATTATATCAAAAATGAGCTAGCTCGTTGTCTAATTAGGGGACTTCTAGAGAACGGCGTTGTTAAGGAGTGTCTTGTTCGTGTTTAGTTAGCTAGCTAAAGATTGGTACGGTTAGCTAAGTTAGTGAACGTTGGCTAGCTAGCTAACGACATTATTCGCTGGACATTGACCTTGTGCACTGGCTAATAACCATCTAGCTAGTTAACTAGCTAGTCCGTTAGCAGCAGTCCCAGACAAATTCTTTAAGAAATGTGCCAGCCAACAAGGCCGATGTAATTACGTGAAACTAACGTTAGTCAGCTGAGTGGCACTTTTGCTAACGTTATCCTTAGCGAACGTTAGCTACATCCGCAATCTCTACACGAACCGGCTTATCTGGAATATTCCGCTAAACGTTTGCTAGTCAGCTATTAACAAGCTATGGTACACAGTTAAAAAAAAAAATACTGGTCCTCCAGAATTTGTTTATTTCTGTAATTGTAATAGTTATGGTCTGTGTGTTGATATCAATGGTAAACGTGTTTGAATAGCTGTTTTTCAAGTTTAGCGTTTAGTTATCCTTATTTTTGGGCCTGTTGCTCTTGTCACTTGAGTCTACTCTGGTATTGGCATAGCCAGCAGATCCGACCCACTTGCTGACAGCTGTACTAGGATCAGAAAGCATTCCTTTGTATATTAAGACACCAAGGAGATATGGCTCAGAAAACGTACTGCAATTCATGGATGAAAAATGCATTGTACTCCGAATTGTCCCATTATCCCAACTGTTACACCGAGAAGATTAGCAGTCATTAAATCTTCTCAGTGTAACAGTTGGGATAATGGGACAATTCAGAGTACAACGCATTTTTCATCCCTGAATTGAGGTAAGTTTTCTGAGCCATATCTTGTGCTGACTCCTTGGTGTCTTAATATACACAGGAATGCTGTCTGACCCTAGTACAGCTGTAAGCAAGTGGGTCAGATCTGCTGGCTAGCATTGGCAATGACATGTATCTAGTCATGAGGGCCTGACTGTCTCTTTCGAATGTATGCACATTTAATATTGAAAATAAATTTAAACAATACATGAATTAACACTTTCAATATCAGATTTTGCATTGTCTGCAGGAAAATGGCAGGCGCATCAGAGTTTAGCCATACGACTTCATTGGATAGCCTGTATCGTTATGGACATAGAAAAACCAGGCGTGTATTCAGTTGGGTGAAGATTGTTTAACAAATCTAGGCCTGTTGCAAGTATAGTGTATTTGATTGTAGTTGTGTGTTTTCTTGTCATGTCATCAGGTAATGGAAAAATAAATGGAACCCCAGTGGAGAGAGAGGACAACCCTTCTGCCCCTGTTCCTGTGGATGCCCTTCATTACTCGAGCAGCAGACAACTTAAAACTTCTAACTTGAAACCAAAACCTCCTGGGAAGCTCCTCGCCACTCACAGAAAAGGCAGTAGCAATAGCCATTTTAAGAACAGTATGAACTGCAAAAATGACACGCCTTCAGAGTTGAAAACACGTGATAGCAAGAGTGAGTCCATTGCTTTACCAAATGGCGTTGTGCTCCTCAACCCTGGCCTTTATGCTAATGGTTACCCCAGCAAGCCTGGACCAGACAGTGGTGGCAGTGGTTCTGAGAATGGATACATCACTCCCAAAAAACGCTGGGCTCAGCGGAGTGCAATGGCTGAGGAGAGTGTGACTGCTGGGCAGGAGAAGGCTGTGCTACAAGCAGCTATGGTCCCTAACAAACATGAGATGGAGCCTCACACTCCAGAGGCTGCTGAAACCGCAGCAGAATCTCAGTCTCCCACCTCCATCACAGGTGTCCCACCTGTGGTACAGGCCCCTGTGGATCAGGTTGGTGAACTACAGTGTAAGAACTCTGAGGGCAAGGCTGCAGCAGGCTCTGTTAAAAAGCTGGAAGACAGACCGGGCAAAGCCAAGCTTACCTCCACAAAAGAGGACTCATGGACCCTCTTTAAACCACCCCCTGTCTTTCCTGTGGACAATAGTAGTGCTAAGACAGTGCCCAAGATCAGTTATGCAAGTAAAGTGAAAGAGAATCTAAACAAAGCAGCAGCCCAAGCTGCAGGTGACACCTCATTTCCCCAATCCCAGGTGCCCACCAGACTCTCCCAAGTCCCCATGTCTGCTGTCAAAACCATCACCTCCCCTAGCTTCACCAATGGACCCCTATCTGGAGAGGGGAATAGCTGCCCCCTCCCTGCGCCCCTTTTTACCACTACTGTTTGCACTGCCCCAATGCCTGTCTCCCCTCCCCGCAAGTGGGAGAACGAAGCATCCTTGTCCAGCAACGGCACTGATATGTCAGGCGCCCCCTCCATGACTACCAGAGAACTGAGAAAGGCCAGTCTCCTTGTTTATCCCCTGGCCACTTCAAATATGCAACCCGCCCTCCCCAGCGCCCGCCAAGTGGACTCACCTGCCGCTAAGACAAATCCCAAAGCTCTGGTGGACATTTTCCAGAACCAGTGGGGGCTGTCGTTCATCAATGAGCCCAGTGCAGGGCCTGGGGTGGGGCCGGCAGTAGTGGGACAGCCAGCCCGGAAAGGCCAGATCGTGGAGATCACCTTTCAGGGAGGCGGCCCTGCAGCTTTGCCTCTGCAAGTCTCTGCTACCTCCACTCTGAGACCCGCCAAGCCCCTCTTCCCTAAGGCTTACGAGCAGGACAAACAGACTATCTCTCAAGCCCCTAGCAGTGTTGGGAAATCAGGCCCTCCCTTGGCTCCTGGCCCTGATGCTGGGCTGGGAGGCCAAGCCCCTGGCCCAGACACTCTGAGGGGTGAGGCTGGGAGTAGAGGTGCCATAGTGTCCTCCTCTTCTAAGGACCCTGGTGCTGAGCTGCCTCTTGCCTCTCCTGCTCATCCTGTGTCTGCTTTGGCCAAGGAGCCCAGCCACCCCAAGGGTTGCGACCCAGGATCTTGTTGGGGGGCGTTCGATCTAAAAGCTGCTGTTATTTATCACACTAAAGGTAGGTAGCTGTTGCATCCGATGTTCATTCACAAAGTTAAATAATTGACCTGCTACAGAAAGAGAATGGTGCATGTAATACTAATGTATTATGAATATCTCACACTGTACTAAACACATTGTTTTTATATTTTTACAGAAATTGAATATATTCAGAATTTACAAAAACAAGGTAAGCTTGTAATTCCTGCCGTATGATTGTGGAGAGATCGTCAAAAACCTGAAAAGCCTCGTCTTTTATATTGGTATAGTATGTCTGAGCTAAGCAAATCTGATGTCTCCTACTTCTCTCCCTCTAGATTCAAAAGGAGTTGTGTTCTATGACCAGTCCAAGGATGGGCCTGTTCAGTTAAGTCATGACTGAGCGCTACGCCCTCTCCTGGCTGCCGCCTCATGAAACGGTGCCCTGGAGGTCACTTAGAACTGCTCCCTCTCCTTTTTGAGACTCACGTTACAGGACTCCTTTGATGTGAGCAGTTTGTGCCGTAGAGGGGACACAGTACAGCAGCACCACAGACAGAGACTACACTGAGCCTCTTACAGGGATGCTGTCATTCGGGAGATTACAGGATGGTTGAACAGTGGGGAAACAAGCTTTTTGACATGAAACGTGTCCACAAGAGTGACTCTTACATTTCTCCCTCAATTTCCATGTTCAGAGACAGGCTTGTTGAGGACATCATGTGGGATGCTCAGTCAGTCACCACCTTGGCCCCATCTTTGGAATCACAGGATACTGGAGAGAGATGGCCTCTCCTCTCTCAGCCTGTCATGGAAGAGGAAACATTTGATTTCTTTAGGAATTCAAAATGTTCACATTTGAACTGTAAGGTATCACAGATGCGTAATTATGAATTCAGACCGAAACAAATGGGAAATACTTTAACGTTTTAGAATGGTTGCCTTGTAGATGTGAAAACAGTGTGGCGGCAAGAAAAACTAGTTGGGGTTTTCTGCTCGAATTCTAGATTAAAGTAAACCAAATATCATGGGGAGGCTTTTGTAAGCCCCTGCAAAACAAATGTTTTAATTTGGGATTACGGAGGGGTTGGTTCACATGTTATTTTTCCATGTTAACTGAATTACACTAATTAGAAATCCCAGGTCATTGGGTGGACGGATGGAACTTCTTATTTGTGTTCAAGGTTCAAATCATGAGAACATGCATCCCTCTCCCGTCGAGGCCTAGTCTGTTGAATTTCAAAGTACGGTCTCAAGTCTTAGGGCTCTGTTAATACCTGACTCTTTTTTGGGATGTTTTTCCTCAGGATGTGTGGTGGTTACCAACACTGCGCAGAGGCTATACTTGCGTACATTTTCTTTTAAGATTTAGGTTTTGGAGTTCTGGCCACTTTTTTTTTTTTTTTTGTCTCATTGGTTTTTGCACAGAATAGACGCTTAGGCAATGTCCACTTTTGTACTGTAGGAATGCTTTAGAATGAGAGATTCACACAGGGCAGTATTTTAACCAGAAATATGCAAATGTTCATGTTACAAGTCTCCTATTGACATCAATGCAGGATTTAGCTGAAATTTAGGACCGATGTCTCAAGTCTGTGTTTCACCTCCATAGGAGAATTGTTAAATTCATAGGGAAAGGAATTTTTGGCTTATTTGACCAGGTTAGGCTGCTCATTTCTGTTTAGTTGAGGATTTGTCTCTCTCCCAAGTCCCCATACGTGAATTTAATCAGCCTACATTATGATGACTGATCAGCACTTTAAATGTAGATTATCTATATAATTAAAGCATAATAATAATAATAATATGCCATTTAGCAGACGCTTTTATCCAAAGCGACTTACAGTCATGCGTGCATACATATTTTTGTGTATGGCATAACATTTTAGTAATTAACTAAATTAAATGTCTAATATTTATCCCAGCTAACTCTTTGGCTCCTAACAATCACAGCACCTTTTAAATAGGATAGTCTGTTTATGACCTAATACAGTTATTGGTTGTTTGGCAATGTTGATCATTAATGGGGCCAAACTAAGCCAGGGGACATCTTTTGAACATTCTGTTTGTCTATAATAGGGTATTATTTTGGTTTAGCCCTTATTTACTTAAACTCTTGTTCAAATTAATTTCATCTGGGGATTGTCAGGCTGCGATCAGTTTTTGCAAACTTTTTTGTTGGTTTCTCCGACTTTGGGTCATGCTTTAGGTAGTCATCAGTGTTTTAATTGTCAGGGTTAATGTGAAAATATGAAAGTCTTTGTATTTGACTGATAATGGCACATTTATGGCACCTTAATTCCTTTTAGTTTGTGTCCCTCTAAATCGCTATTAAAATATTGGAAAACAATCATATCTCTGACAGTTGAATTGGGAACTAAAATGATACCACAGTGTAGGCATCAGCGACCGGTGTAATAGAACATGCTGAAAAACCCAGTTCAAGGACTGCTGTCTTCTGTTATGACAGGCAAATAGCCTGTGTGTGTGTGTGTGTGTGTGTGCATGATGTTTATCTTCACAAACATGGTCAAGGGTCAACACAAAATACAGGGTGCTTTTTATAACAAGAACATCGGAATTGCATCTACTTAGTCAAGTATGTCGTCCGTCCGTCCCCCCGCAAGTTGTGCCATGTCTTGACTGTTCATGCTGTCTTGTATTAAGTTATGTTCGTTTGTTGCTCACTTTTCTTTTCCTGCTGTAGTTATGGTAAGAATTTTAACAAAATTTGTCGCAGTTTAAAAATCTATTAAAAATGACAGCTAATTAGCTGAAAGTTCCTGTATTCTTATCTGTGTTATTTAAATAACTTACGGCTGCACACTCAATTAAATATTTATTTACAATAACTGCCCCTTAAATTAAATCAGTTTGAATCATTCATTTTCATATATTAGCGGTTTTTCCTCCTCTTCTCAAGATCTGAGGTTTGAATGGATCAAGAGACACACAAAGCCAGAACTGTATAGAGTAATACTAGTGGACCTAACAGATTCTACAAAATAGAGATGTGTGCAGATTCTACACATGTTGTGAACGCACACCTACAGTGGCTAGACAAGGAAGTGGTATGTGTGTTTGAATCATAGCTCAACACTCCCCTTTACCAATAGAGTGAGTATCAGTGAGCAGGAAGAGGACAGACATGTCTGAAAATAGAGATGTGTGCAGTATGTTGACGGAATATAGAGATGAGGTACTACCTCTTTAACCAGTTACTTTAACATAATTTGATGCTTTATTTTTTTTCTTCTGTTTTCTCTTGCTGTTGGTGTGTCCTGTTAGATGTCATGTATAGAGACTAACATGCTGGAAATTGTGAAACTTAACAGGAGATGAAAATAAGGGAAATAATTTGTTTGACATTGTATTAATAAAACCTTGTTGAAATTATTTGTATGCAGTCAGACATTATTTTGGTAAGGAAGTGAAATATCAGATCAACATCAGAGCTGTGACAATGACCAGACAAAAACACAGCATTATATATATGACAATAGAAAAATATCCACAGCAATCAAAATGCTTTTTTTACTGGATCAATCAATAACAGAAAATAAAGAAATAAAATAAATCGATCTAGTAGTCAAACATTAGGCTACAGAAAATAGTGAGATGTGATACATGAACAATTTGATCGCTTCACCTGTTGATAAGACCAGGGTCAGAATCCATTGAATAATTGTTATAAAGCTGAGTGTCTCTCTCTAAGATTGTGGACACAAGACCAAAGCCCACCTCTTCAACACTCACAGTGAATGAATAACTCAGAACAGAAGGACTATGAGTAGAGTGCTAGGAAACAGTGGTGGCAGTGAAAGTAATACATCAATTTGTGCTGTGTTTAACTGTGTTGTCCCCAGTGGCGATTTTAGCATGTACATTTTGGTGAGGCAAACTCCCCCCCCAAAAATGTTATGCATGCAAGCAAAGCCACTACACAACACAACACTAAACAGTACATTAATTGCACAATAACGGTGACAAACGGTGCCCACAAACTGTTAGGGCCGCTTGTCTTTTTCTGAGTTCACAGTTGTCTTGAACTCACTGAAGTCTGAGATTTCCCAGTTCCGAGTTTCCAGTTGTTTTGAACGCGGCAGAAGTCATGCTGGATTGACAGCATGGCCAATGTATTCAACCTTTTCTGGCCCATGATGTTGCGTGTGACTGTTTATCCTTTTAAGCTTGGAAAAGAGACCCTTAAACCCAGACTTGGACCACACACCCTCTCCACCGAATAGCAGGGGAAGGGAAAATAGTGATTGCTTGCAGTTAGCCACTGATTCCTTCCAAACCACTCATTGCTGGATAAGAGCGTCTGCTAAATTATGCAAATGTTAAATTGTTGAATTTGCGATTTACAACTTGTTGTGTAATGTTCCAATGGCCGATGAGCACCGATACATTTTATCTATAATTTCTCTTCATATGACAAGGATTGAAAAGGATTTGCCAGTACATTGTTGACGTGATTCATGATGATGACTGCTTGTCTAAGATTTTGAAAGTATAATGTTGACCAGTGGCGATTTTAGCATGTAAATCTTAGTGGTGCAAACTCAACATTTGTTTTGTTTTATGCATTCCATCACAGCCACTAAACAATACATTAATTGCACTATAACGGTGACAAACGGTGCCCACAAACTGTTAGGGCCTACATAAAGATGTCCTAACAGCAGAGCTTTCTTGGCAATCAGCAGAGCCATGTCTGGCAGCGAAACAGTTCATTCAGCCTCATTTACTGCCTTTTTTAAAAACGTAGCTGATATGGCTTGTTGTGTAATGTTTATGTCCAATGGCCGATGAGCACCGATACGTTTTATCCATAATTTCTCTTCATATGACGGGTCGCCACTGGTTGTCCCACTGTCACAGTGATCTTAACTGGTAAGATCCTCAAAGTTTTATCATGACAAAATATAGGGAAGACTGTCTTTGTGAAAGTGTGTGATTGTGTGTATTTGTGTCAGCTTTCCCTTGTCCTAGTCCAGATGCACTCTCATCATTCGGGGAAAGTGATTCACTTCAAGATGATGGACATCATACTTTGGGGAAAATTCTAGGAAGTGACTAACACAGGTAGTCCAAATACCCCAGGTAGTATGGCATACCGCTAGATCTAGACCAACCAGATCTTTTGGCATCCTTTGTGGCCACACCTACAGCCCAATAGTAACCATCAAAAATTATCTACATCCCAGCTGTGTGTTCCTGAGTTATTACCCTCAGAACCTAGGACACATCCATAAACCCTCTCTGGGTTGTCAGGGAGCTGTAGTGCTTTATCACGGTGTCCAATGATGGTCAAGTACCTGGACAGGATGAGACCTGTGTCTGCAGTGTTGGGATCCAGGATTACAGGAGCTAAGGAGAGATAATTGAACTTGACCATTTACTCTGTAAATTCACCACAAGTTTCATTGACACTCAAATCTAAATTCATATGAGCATTGTGTTGCAATAGAGAATACCCCTATTTAGAAAAATTCAGCAATTCAACAGTACTAGATTTAATCTGAATTTAACTGATACTGTTCTAGGACTAAGAACTAAGAGCAGACGAAACCTACTGTTGTTTTTTGCTGCAAAACATTACTCAGTAGCTAGGTTTCCATCCAATTTGTAGCGAGGTTTCCATCTTTCATGCTAATATTATAATCGAAGAAAAAAAATATGCGCATTTCCCCACCAGAGGTGTGTTTCCACACAGATCATCCATTATATTGACCAGATACTCAAGTGTCCGTTCTAACAATGAAAATTAATGTCTTCAAAAATAGAAGGCGGTTAGGACCATTCTAGCCAATGATAGGGCAGATACGCGCGTGAACAACATGCAAAACTCCGATATAAAGCGTTTTTTTCTAGAAGTTGCCAGCATGTCACATGTCCTACTATCAATACACTCATAACGACCTAAGGATTACTAAACTTCTATTCGATCAAATAAGCCACTCGAAGCAAATAAGCCATTCAATTTTTTGTTAACCAAATTCAACTCTCTCACTCCTCCCTTCGTGAGCGAATAAAAAATTAAATTAAATAAAAACGCCACCTGTTTGAGAAGACAGATTTTGAGGCCATTTATCCCTCTCCCTTCGCCTCTTCCCCTCTGGTTTACACCAGACCAGAGCATCTGAGCGGAGTTGAGCAGTTGGACAGTGGCGGCTCCTGAAAAAATTCTCAGGGGGGGCAATTTTTCTGATGATTTAGGTGACCTACACACATTTTAAAAAAGATATGTCCAGCAACAACATGAAGACAGGGGCAGCATATAAGTCAATACCAGAAGCATTTATTGACTGATCTCAAAAGTGTTGGCTTACCAGGGTTGGTGGAGCCCTCAGTTTCATCTTTGCCTCGCAAAGCTAACTCAAACACTCCGCAAAACTTCACACACTGGATTAGCCGGCTGAGGATGTGGCGGTTCTTGCTAATGTCGTAGTAAATATATTTGTTATAGTGAATATGGAATATGATATGTTGAGTAAAATGTTGTGCTAAGATCTATTTAGGTCAGGAGCTGGTTATAAGTTCTGTTCCTATCCAATAACAATGGACAAAAGGGTCCTATCTTGTCAGCCTTGTCAGTTTCAGTTCTCCAGTAAACTTGTGATTATCAACACTAACCTCATCGTTGTGGCGGCGGACAGCTAGCCTGTATCCCTCATCCAGTTGAGTGGGAATGTTCACTCTCCCCAAAGCAGACAATCTCAAACAGCTATCCATGTGGGTCTTTGACAGCTCATGTTTCTTAATCTTTCCTGAAAGATGGTGCATGTCCGTTACACACCAGTCGCTGTCCAAGCGGTGCTGTCTGCCGTGCTGCCTTCAGGGTGAAAGAGTAAGCAGGGGGTAGCAGAAGACTGCATTAGCTACATCGCAGCCTGCTAGCCAGGTTTTTCGTTCGTACCAATTTTTGGAAAATCCTCGGGTGTAGGACTTCCCCCCTTTAGTAGAAACCTGTTGAATTATTAAATTTGGTCTGGGAGGTCCTAATTGTTTCGTTGCCAATTTATCTTCATTTGTTCGCCGACAAAAAGGAACTTCTTTCAAAGACACAATCGAGTTGCACTGAAGCCTAGCCATTTTCACAGTAGTAGTGAATTGATTGATGAGGCTACCCGCTCTTTTCTTAGTTACGTTCATGGTTATGTTACGTATGACGAAAGCGCGTAAGTGCAAGCCCTCAGAAACCCATAGAGATTGTATTGAAAGCTCTGATATTTGAAAAAAATAGATTTTACATGGGAGTCTATGACAGACTTCTGGGCGATTTTCAACCTGACTGAAATCGCCCCAAAAGGGGGGCATTTGAAGCACGACTTTAGCCTGATTGGACATTTAGTGGCACTGTGGCAGATCAGACGTCTAGATTACAACACTGATAACTACTGTTGCCGTGATATAATTGATTAGAAAAAAAATCCCTTCCTTTTCCCGTTTGGCAGTGCGTCGCCCATATCGCCCTATTGAACACACCGCCCCTGCAGTTGGATATCTATAAATTGCACATATAGGCTCTGATTTACTTAGAATTAAATACAAATTAAACGAAAAATGATTTATTAGTGCATTTGAATTAATTTTTAGAATTCATTTTTAGAAACACGAGTTTGGCCAGTCTGTGGCTTCAGGCTCATGCAATAGTGCCTGGAGAGCAGGCAAGCAGCGGAAAATATCCTCTCCACACTTGCAGAGCCACTAGGGCACCCTTTTGGCCAGGCCGGGCAGAGATGCAGAGTTGTTTTTTGTTGTTGTTTTTTTATAGGTAGGCCTAAAGGTTTTTAGGCAAAATAACCCAATCAAAACGGAAAGCTCCTTGAACGTGTGAATATGCCAGGCCTATAGGGCCAAAATCAATTATGGCCTATTGTATAGATAATAGAAGAAAATGAACGAAACGTTTAAGAGATCTGATTTTTAGTTTATAAATACTTTGCTACAATGACACACTTAGTTATCTACCCACCTCGTTCCTTTCTTTTAGCATGTGCACATAGTAAGTACACCATCATGCTTTCAGGATACGTGTCTTTTCAGATTCCACAATGATTATTTAGTTGTGGACACTACATCACCGCACTCCCTCTCTTGCTCCTCATCTTCGTAAGTGACCTTGATTTAGCAGCTGTGTGTTTTATCAGTTTCTTTATGAAAATATTTAGCGAACTCCATGATAGTAGCTAAAGCAAGGGGCTATGGCAGAACACAAGTAGACTACAAATGCATGCTGACCCGGGCATGCCCAGAGCTCGTGAAGTGAGCTGAAGCGAAATTGGTGCGGAAAAGAAGGCCGACACTCCAGCATTTGGGAATCTGGCTCCACACAGTCAAATTGGGCATGCTCCACTCCTTGCTCCAAGCTCCGCTCCTCTCCTCTCACATAATCTGCATTAGACGGAGGTCGCGTTCCCCCTGCTCAGACGTTGCATGCATAAACTAATGGTTGCGTGCTACATCATGGACCGTCGTATCGGCTGACAGATTGGTATAACATATGATATGGTTAGCTGATACTTAAAATACCTATCCAGGTGTTGTAAGATTTGGCTTCTGTCAGCAACACCTGGGCAGAGGGACGCGCCCTGACTTTGTTGCGGTTAAAAAGCTGTGCGTTATGACCTGCAAAACCGAATAAAAAACACGAGTTGAATGTGTTTCCAAAGCATTTTCCACTCTACCGATAGTTTTGTCACAACTGTCGCGATAAATGGCAAACTTGATGAGATGGATATGAGCAAGATCATCATGTCACTAGCATTCAAATAATACCCCCAAGCTGCTTTCACCATCCTGTAGACCAGGGTTCCCCAATTAGATTTCCAAAAGGGCCAAATTTGGTCAGGCATGCCAAGCCGAGGGCCAACATGTTTTTTTTTTGGCGACAGTTTGATGTTTTATCAGTTTTCACTTCTATTGTGATTTTATAATTATTAGTAGTGGTGTTAGGAGTCACATAAGAGAAAAATGAAAAATACTAAATTAGTCCAAAACCAACTATTTAATTATGAAATGCCCCTGGAGCATATTCTGTGCAAACAGTCAGCAAACAAAAAGTCCAGCAAACACACACACACACACACACACAGCGCCCACTTCTGTCTGGAACACCCATGCTTTGGATATCTGCGTTCAGGCGGTCTTTCTAAGAGAAGAGACAGAAGGACAAACACAGACAGACAGAGATGTTTAGTTAGGTACTTTTCAAATGTGTTATCAGAATATGCCACATTAGTTTTTAAACTTTTAAAATATGTGAACCAAATAATATCAAGCTGTTAACAACCAAAAGTGTTTGATATTAATGTGACAATATAATTAATTAGCTTTTATTTGTGTATTCTTTTTTTATTGCTGTGTATTAAGTTTGACATTTTACTAACTAGTTGGATGCCATTTACTTTTATTTAAGCTGTGTAGCATATTTAGTAGGAAGCATGCTATTAAATATGAAATGATTATTTCATTGTAATAATTATTATACCACAAGAAGATTGAAAATTAGCAAAGAAATAATTGGATCTGGTTCACTCACCAATCAGTGAGAGAAGTGAGAGCGACGGGATGAGGCAACCTTTCTGATGTCAGGCTTGTTTTCTGTTGTGGCAATCCTGAGGCACTGTCCAAGATGTGAATCTGAGAGTCTGTTTCTGTCCTGGCTCTTGATAGCATTCATTGAAGAAAATGCTGATTCACAGCTGTATGTTGAGGGGAGCATCGTGAGTAGAAGCATTGCAATATCTCTGGTGTTTTTAAAACGAGCTTGGGGAACCACGTTGATCCAAAAGTCACTCATCAGTGCATCCTTGTGTTGAGCTTTGAGCAAATCAGATGTTCCCATCTCCAAGATTTCCATCTGAAGAGCAGCCTCATCTATGGAAGGCACCAGCTTTTTGGCCTCTGCAGTCCACTGGCCGTCAGTTGACACAGAAAACGGCTGTCTTACGAAGAGAAGGATGTCAGCTGAGAGTTTAGGGGAGCTTTCAAATCTTTCCTTGAAGTTTTCTGCCAGCCTGGACATAAAATCCTTCATTGCTGGATCTTCCTGCATTTTATTCTTCTCACAATGCTCACGCAGATGTGGAAAGTGCAACTTTCTCCCATGAATGTCTCTCTCCAGGAGGTGCAGCTTTGACCGGAAAGCTGTAGTGTATTAAGATTATGACTTTGTTAATGTTTTCAGTGGAACCTGAGAGGATGTTTATTTTAGTGTCAGAGGGAATTGTTTTAGTGTGACGCCACATACAACAGACAGGAAGTGTGTGTTGTAGACAGGGGATTGGACAGTAGAGGGAGCCACCCCTATCTTGGGAAGATTATATATACTGGGTAAAAACGAAGAAGAGGTTAGAGCGGCCATTACAATCTGGGATGCCGCTCTCCGGGTGGTCATGACATCCGTAAACTTATGCTGGAATCTTGTGATATGAATAAAACTTATGATCAAAGGTTCAGTATGAGCGGACTCCTTTGTTTATCAGTAATAACTAGCGACATTGACTCGACACTACAAATGGCGTCACGAAAAGGGAGGGTCTGCCTCTCTCCTTTGTTCCATTCAAGCGCCAGGCTAACTCTCGTTCCGAAGTCATGGCCAGATAAGGGTGAGTTTTTTCTCACCACTTTGGGCATTTGTTAGTTTGGAGGCTATTTGAGTGTGCACTGGAGAGATGTACCGTTAGGACCGATGTGTGCTTGTGTTGCTTTATTGCTGAGAACTGGGGGTCTGGCTAACCATAAATTTGTTTGCACTGGTAGACAGCGCAAAAGGGGGGAGAGAGTCTATAGAGATATTAATTCAAGAACAATCGATGGAAGTGAATAAGGCAGAGATACGTATACATATTAGGGCATTGCGAATCTGGAAAAGACCTCGGAACGAGGCGACCTCCATGGTGGGCCTAAAATCCTGATAACGCATTCGGTGTGATTAGGTGGGTTCTGGGAACTCGAGTTTGTGGAATATACATTCTATTGCATGTTACCGCTCAGCTGGTGGTTGACGAAGCATTTGTTTGATGTAACCTCTCATATGAATATCCATAAACTCACGGCAGCATAAAGTTAGGGACAAAGGAAAAAGGAATTTAAGGCGCAATGTAGGTTACATTGTTGCATGCCACATGTTACATACATGCTAATGCTAAATGCTAATGCTAATTATGCTACATGCTAACGTGTGACCTTAGAGGGCCATTGCGATGGAATAAAGCCTCTTAAATTATGTTTGTGTGTGTAGAATTTACGTTCTATGCTTTGTGAGCTCTGTTAAGTGTTATTGTTTGACTATAAGGGGTAAAGGAGAGGAGCTATAGCAGAATGCTAACGTTCTGTTGTCTGGAGCTGCTTGAGGGCTCCCGTCCACGGTGAAATCGTATTGGTGAATGTACTGCGCATGCGTGTGATTTTACGGCACTAGATTACGACACGTCTGATTTTACGGCACTACATTACGACACGTGTGATTTTACGACACTAGAGTGACGTAGGGGTAGGTCAATCCTCTGTTACACTGTGCAAGGGGGGACACAGACGAAGGAACAAAGAGGAGAGATTTGAACACGAATGGAATGTTCTAGTTGTTACATCGGCTGTTTGAAGATGAAACTATTTGTTGAGATCTATTGAATTTATAAATTAGATATATGTTGACGGATTAAAATAAATAAAATAAAATGACGGATTAAAATAAATAAAAAAATGTTATTGAGCTATCTATAATTATTCCTGAGTTAATTCTTAGAGCGAATGTGACTGGAGGAATATTGAATGGTTGAAGAGACTCAGTGACTGCATAAACTGCTAAATTCTTTTTATGTTTATCTGTTCTTTTGTCATATGAGAGGCGATAGGACGAGAGGAGAGAGAGAGAAAGAGAGGAGGTGCTGACGTGTACATCACGTGACAAGGGGTGACGCGACAGAGGATCGAGTCAAAAGGTTTTGGTGCTGTTCTGTTTACAAAATCTTCCCCTACAGGATATTTGATGTTATGACAATTTCACAGAGACTTGGCAAAAGACTGATTGAATAAAATTTGCATTTTGGAGTTTCTGTGCATGAGTGGGTTTGATTAGAGTTCTATTGGAAATCGAGTACTGACATTATTCTGTAAAATTAAGATAATTGGGTGCTTATAAAGCAAGGGGGTTTATGGGTATTGTAGTGTTGTAGGATTAGAAGTCTTTGTTTTTTTGGAATGCTCTGAAGTTGACTACTTGCATTTACTTTCCTGATGGATGTGGTAAGATAGCCACTAATTGATAAATTAGTAAAATAGGATATAGAAAAAAAATTTTTTTTTGATTATTCATAATTTTTGGAAT
This sequence comes from Coregonus clupeaformis, assembly GCF_020615455.1. Taxonomy (NCBI): domain Eukaryota; kingdom Metazoa; phylum Chordata; class Actinopteri; order Salmoniformes; family Salmonidae; genus Coregonus; species Coregonus clupeaformis. The sequence continues at coordinate 21,438,616 of NC_059197.1, read as the reverse complement.
ACATTTTTTACATAATTTTTATTTTTAATTTAGAATCATTTTTTGAATACATTTTTTGAATATTTTTTTTTTGAATATTCATATTTTTATTGATTGATTTGGGAGGGGGGGAAAAATATCTTTTTTAATTTTAATTTTATTTTTGTTGTTGATTTTTTTAGTTTATATTAATAATTAAAGGGAGGAAGCCATAGGCTATATAGTCTAAAATAAAATAACGACATCAAGGCTATGAAGGTAATTACACCTGTTGATATAGTACAAAATAGTAATCCTTTAACTAAAGTATTGCTAGGTTATCCGGCAAATGAAACAAAAGTTGGCCTGACAGTGAACAAACCATAGCTAGTAGAGGGAATCTTAACCCTGACGTCATCAACATCATGAAAGTGCTTCTGTCAATTCATAAAGCAGATCAAAAGAAGGGAAAAAAGGGAACAACGTAAAGAAAAGACACAAAGAGAGCTGGGTGTTCTTAAGTTGTCCTTCATTCTCAAACAAAAACTGATAAAAGATTCCAGCGATAAGATAAACAAAGGTATAGAGAAAATGCTAAAGGAAGAGAAGGCAACAGAAAAACTAATGGCAGAAGTCAGTATACCTTTCTCACATACGGATTCAGCAAAAAGACCCCCACCTTATGAGAAGGAAGTAGAGCTTAGGGATGTTTATCCTCAGCTTCCAGTGATCATCCAGGAGGGTGATTATTGCATCAGAGATGAAGATGAATGAATAATAGAGAGAGGACAAGCAGAAACGACCATAAAAATGAATCCAAAACTCCAGAAGTAAGAAAAAACCGAGATGTCTGGAAACTAAGAGAAGAATGAGGTTCGGAAAGATGAAGATAAAGATGAAGACTTGGAGATTAAAGGTGCTTTATGTTCAAGAGGATTTTATTCAACAATGATTAGCACAGAAGAAATAGAAAGAGATATAGACTGATGCGTATCATGTCTGGATAAAGCGAATAATTTAGAAGAAGTAAGAGAACTGCAAAGAACAACTCAAGAGGCTGAAGATACAGAAGAAAAAACTGCTGAGGAAAGGATCCCAAGAATGGGAGGAGAAGAATACATTGAGGCCAAGGAAAGAGAGAAAAGTAAGAAGATGATGGAAGATGATATTTCGAGGGCAAAACTTAGAATATAAGCTGTTGAAGAATACTGATATGTCAACAACAAGAAAGAACAGGACCAAGAAACTCTCAGAAAACTCAATCAAATACAACTGGTGGAGAATAAGAAGGAGAAGAAACAAGCTTTGGTTATGAAGAATCAGAGTGAACCAAATCAACAATCACTGCTACAGCTTCAACTGAACAAGGTCAAATGCAATTGTACCAGCCACCAAGGGCGGTACCAGTTGTTTCATATCCACAGCCAGTTTCTGGACAGACACAGAATTGGAGAGGAAGAGGACGAGAAGGCTTAGAAGGAGGAGGAAGAGTTCAGCTACACTTCCAGCAACTTTCAGAAGAGTGTTATAATTGTGGACAGGTTGGTTACTTTACCTGTGAGTGCAATGCGCCAGGAGGAAACAACAGAGGAAATTTCTGAGGAAGATAAAGGAGCAAGTGAAGATCACCTGTCCTCCAGGTGAACCCTTAAAGGAGCAAGGATTCTAGAGTGCCTAGAAGATCCGAAGGGGGGTGTCAGCTGATAGCACCGATTAGAGAAAATATCCAACAATTGAAGTGAAAATAAAAAGGACTAGGAGAAGGAATAGAGGAAAAGCTTTTATCTGTGTTGAGCCTAAAGAGGTTAAACATCTCACTATGTAAAATTAACTAATTAGGATAGGATTTGAGGGAGTAAAACAGTTGATTACTCTTAAGGAACCAATTGAGATCTGCTATAAAAAATCAAAGAGAAATTAAAATACACATACTGGTATTAGAACATATACCTATTGCATTGTTGGGAAGAAATGCATTGTGTAAATTGAACTGTACAATAAGATGTACACTAGACGGCTGTCTGGTAGAAGATTTTAAAAGAGTAGGGTTTTTGGGAATCTATTAGGCTGCCTATTAGACAATCTGTCTGAAAAATAATGTTAAAAGGGGTGACAGTTATTCTTGGTTACATTCCTACACCAAGAGGGGAAAAATATTTCAAACTAGGCTAAAAGATGTTCGATCGTTTGCCAAGTCTGTGTGTAAAGAAGTCAGAAGCAGGTGGGGATTACCCAATCACATATTCTAAAAATTGGTGGTAAAGGCTTTTGTGAATAAATCAGTGGAAAGAGGTTTTAAAAGTTAGGAGAAAAGATTAGATTAAAAAAGTTAGAAAAACTAGGGTTGAAGGAACTCTAGGAGAGTAAGCTAAGTTTCAATGTTAGTAGGAAGAGAGAGTGAATGTAGTGACACTAGTGGTGATAGATGGAAATACAAGTAATGAGTTAAAAGTCTTAGGGAGAATGGATGAAGTAACAATAAGGACATCAACACTTCAGCCTATTATAACAACAGTGAGAAGCAATTCAACTCTTTCAACATTGATAGTTATTAAAGCCATAAATATATCGCATTTGATTACAAGGGAACCAATAGCTCCAGCACCAATTTTAGGGGGGAAAATACTGTTATTAGGGTTAGGATGGATGATACAGCTCATCTTCCTTGTAGCTGTGAGAGATGGAGTGGGGGAGGGGACGTTCCTCCCACATGGAGAGATAATTATGGAGAAGAAGTATTGTTATCAGGACCAGAAGTAGAAGCTGTTGCACCTAGTCAAAGGAAGTATAGTTTGTACAACGATATGAAGTGGAAGAGGGTTATGAGTGATTGTTCACTTATTTTGCGTAATGTTACAGAGAAAGATCAGGGAGAATATATGTGTACTTATCTAGTGCAAGCATTAAAATTTGTTCCGGTTAAGAATTATTGGTTAAAAGGCTATGTAATTCAGAAAGTGACGCGTATAATGGAAGATTTGAAGTCTGTTGAAGCTTCCACAGTCACAAAAGGAGTTCAGGGGAAGTATATTACAGTAGCCACTCCAACAGTAAATAATACACAGATGATATCAGCAACTTTCCCACTAGAAGTAGTTAAGGGTGTTAATACATCAACTAAATCAACTACCTTAAGGGTAACTTTGAAAGGGATTAATGGTACGACGGCAATAACAAATGTCGGAAGTATGACACAGACACCAACAACAACTTTTCTGAAATTAAAGGATGTAGCAAGAGTGACTCAGGAGTTTATGATACGGATGGAGAGTGCTGTCAATGGTAGTAAGGATAGGGTTAAAATAGGAGAGCAGATGGTGGTAGAGAAGAATATAGATTCATCTGAAATAGTGAAGGATACTATCATGGAGGTACAGGATGAGTTCTTTGATTTTAATGACAGACAAGGAGAGGTATTTGATCAGTACCGCTCGTTAGGGAAGAGAGAAACTAAATGGAAGGCATATGGGTTTGATTCTTCTGTTGTGAAAATTAAAGATGGATGGGCAGGTAGGAATCTTTGGTTCCAGCAGCTAGCTCATTCTGTAAGATCAGTGAGGAATCTTGAGGGTCCATGTCTGTTGAGAATTCCAGCACCAGACACGTGGGGTTCCATTTTAGAGACGGTCGCTCAACCTCTATCAAGTACGTGTCAATCTTATGCTTTGTCATGGCTGTTGTATCAGCAACAATCATTAACAGATAAAATAATGTCGTTGTCAAAACATTTGTTTAAGCCTAGGTTTAGGTGTTCTTGGTTAAATGAATTACCCTATGTGAATTTGTTAGATGGGAAGAAAAATCAGGTAACAGCGAACCCTGAAGCATTGGAGGTGAAACCAGTGAGGGCTAAAAGTTGTTTTTGTTCTAATAAAACATATGATGGAAGGGGTATGTTTATGGGAATATCAGATTGTGATGATTATATGATGACTTTGGGTAAGCATGACCTTAAGGGTAGTAATGAGAAATATAATGTTACTTTTTATGTTCCAGTTAGTAAGAAGAGCAGGACTTTGATGGTGAAAGATTAGCTTTTGCCTGACAATGTGACTATTGGGAATTTTAGAGATATTTGGAGGGTTTGTGGTGATAAAGCGTATATATTCTTACCCTATGGATGGACAGGATGTTGTTACATGTCAACGTTGAAGCTTCCATATGAGGTTTCTACCATTAAAAGAGGGGTAGCACCGGACACAGATAAATCTGAATCTAGGTTTGGAAATAGGGTGAAAAGAGACATGGCGACATTTCATAGTCTTGAAGCCTATCATTGGAGGATAAGTCTAAGAGAGAAGTGGGGAATTTTTCCATGGTATGGGGTAAAATTTGGGAAGATCATATTGATAATATTAGCTATACTTTGATTCCAGATAGTTCAGATAGTATCACTATGCATTGAAGAATATAAGGGATGCGTTTGGTAGATCTGAAGGAGCTGGATGGTCAGCGAAGACTTGGTTGCAAGATCAGTTAGGCCCAGTAGGAGCAGTGATGGTTCAGATTTTAGTTGCAGCTCTGATAGCGCTTTGTGTGATGTTTTGCTTTTGTACTTTGTTACTGACCTTTGCGAAAGCTATGATATAGAGATGGGTTGGAGTAGTGATGCCTGGAGACAACGCTCAGAGGCCGTTGCTGACTGTTCCTGGTCTGGATGAAGAGGGACAAGTGGGACTGGATGGAGTATTGATGGATAAATGTCCTTTTTGATTATTTGATCATTTTTCAAATTTTTTTTTTTTCAATATTAGTGTGATTTTAGTATGATGTTATGAATCAAAGTGGGGAAATAGGATAATGTGATTCATATATCATTTTATATAATTTTTTATATTCTTAGTTGATATTGATGTTTTAATTTGAAAGTGTTGTTTTGCAAAAGATACTGTTTGGTCTTTTCTTTTCTTCCAGAAGCATTTGGGGGAATATGTAGAGATTGAAATACTCAAACAAGGACAATATGAAGGGACAATATGAAAGGAGAATGACTGGAGGAGATGGAACAAGGAAGGTGTGGAAAGGTTCCGATTCCATCATCAACGATGCATTGGAAGTCGAGACTACGGGGGAGATGAAGTGTAGTGGACTACATTCCAGTGTCTGCAATGAAATATAGACATATTTGCATGTGTAATACATAATTTGTGTCATATTCTTAGGTATTACTTTTTGTAGAATGATATTTGATGTTATTGAATACATGTGGGGATCTTAGATGTTTTTGTTTATTTCGTGAATGCTTAGGGACATGGAGTCTAGGCAGGGATAGAGATCCACTGTAGGGTCCGATGGGTCGACCAGCCTGAGAGTGGACATTTTGGATAGTATTTTGTTTGCTGGGGCTTTCATGTGTATTTAATTGCATCATAGTTTCAAATGCATTGATAAAGATTTATGAATTGATCTGGAGTACCTAGGTGGTTGCCTGGGGCAGAGGGGCCGTGAGAGAATTTTACTGTCTTGATTGATGGATGGATATTGAAAGAAGGCTGCCAGACAGGTTTTTCGCTCTTACACAGATTTGTTCATATTTCATAGTAATGTATTCACACTTCATAAAGATTTGTTCATATTTCATAGAAAGGTATTTACACTCTAGAGAAAAATGTTTTTGGTTTAATGTTAAAGATACTCAATAAGATAAATTGTTACTTGTCATAATCCTATTCTGTTTGTTTTCGAGACTTTTAGTTAGTCTCGAAGGGGGGAATATGTAGTGTATTAAGATTATGACTTTGTTAATGTTTTCAGTGGAACCTGAGAGGATGTTTATTTTAGTGTCAGAGGGAATTGTTTTAGTGTGACGCCACATACAACAGACAGGAAGTGTGTGTTGTAGACAGGGGATTGGACAGTAGAGGGAGCCACCCCTATCTTGGGAAGATTATATATACTGGGTAAAAACGAAGAAGAGGTTAGAGCGGCCATTGCAATCTGGGACGCCGCTCTCCGGGTGGTCATGACATCCGTAAACTTATGCTGGAATCTTGTGATATGAATAAAACTTATGATCAAAGGTTCAGTATGAGCGGACTCCTTTGTTTATCAGCAATAACTAGCGACATTGACTCGACACTACAAAGCTTCAATCGCCTCATACATGTCAGCAACAGTGTGGTTCTTGCCTTGTAGTCGCAGGTTAAGGTGATTTAGATGAGACATTATGTCACACAAAAAAGTAACATCTGATATCACTTTGTTGTCAGTTAAAAAGCTCAAAAAGTTGCTGGCTTTTTGGCTCTGCAGGCTGGATAAAAATGACAAGTTCATCACGCAGGTCACACGGCCTTTGCTCAGCCAGCGAACGTCATTGTGGAGCAAAATATCCTTGTGTTCAGCTGACATTTCCTCGAGTAATGCTCTAAAAAGGCGATGCTGCAGACTAGAGCTCTCACGGACAAAGTTAACTAGTCGAGTCACAGTATCCATGGTCTCTTTCATTTTTCCACATAGTTTTGCGCACAAAACTGACTTGTGAATAATGCAGTGAAATGACAGGAGTGCTGGGTTAACGGCAGAAAGCCTGCTTACCAAGCCCTGGCGGTGTCCCACCATTGACGGAGCCCCGTCGGTAACAACAGAGACAATTTTACTCACATCTAAGCCATTCCTTTCGAAGAACTGTGTCAGCTCGTTGAATATTATTTCCCCGGTTGTACGCCCGGGTAGAGAAATCAAACACAGCAGCTCCTCCCGGAATGTCTTCCCATCAAAAAATCTTGCGAACACAGACAGCTGTTCCATGTCGGTTCGGTCACAAGACGAGTCTATTGCCAGTGAGAACGTTTAGGTTTTCCTCAAATCTGTGAGTAGACTGGAAAAACACTCCTCCGCTAAAACTTCGACTCTTCTGGTTGCCGTGTTAGCCGACAGCGGCACTTGCTTCAACAGCTCAACAACTTCTTTTTTATTGGTTCCTCTTGGTTTAAAACTTCGGCAGCCATGTCGATTGCACATTGTTTAATTAACTCTGCATCGGCGAATGGCTTCTTAGCTCTTGCAAGCTTCCAAGAAACGTGTAATGAGGCAGCTGTTGCGCTCTCTTGTGCCGATGTTGTTTTACACATAGTTAAAACCGAGTGCTTCTATGACGTTAACATGCTTGCAATTTTTTGTTTGCGCTGGTCAGATTTTTCTGGGTAGTTTGCATTAAAACTGGCAGCATGAATATAGTTAAAATGCCGCTTCAGATTGTCCGCTTTGATTACAGCTACAGTCTGCATGCATATTAAGCATGTGGGCTTAGCACTGTTGTGGTCCAGTAAAAAAAAGCAATACCTCTCAGTCCAGTCAGTTTTGAACTGACGGTTCTCCTGGTCTACCTTGCGTATCTTGGCGAATGCCATGTTGGTTTGACTGGATTTAATTATTTTTTGTGAGGAAAAGGCCACAGGTCAAGGTGTGGGATAATTTCAAAATAAAGCAGAGCCGCGGATATTACATTCATGTTTATTATAACAAGTGAATGCCAATGCTGTCAGTGTGGGCCAGACATTTGGCTCTTGCGGGCCGGATCTGGCCCGAGGGCCGCTGATTGGGGTTGGCTGCTGTAGACTAAACTGTGCATGCTTTTCCAAGTCGCACTGGAAGGAGCACACAACATAGCATCGCGTGACTGCAAATGTACCTCGACATGATGGTTATTCTATCAACAATTGCGCAATAAATCGTTTCCCCCGCAAGTCGTCGCACATCCCACCATGTCTAACAAACAAGTTGTGAATGGAAACGTATTTACTGGATTGAAGAATCCCTTTCATCTTCTCCCAGACTCTTAACTGCAGGTTGCCCAGGTGTTTGGCCACGTCTATCAGCGCTCCTGAAACCCTCTTTGGATCTGGCATTGTTTGCTGGGCTCTGGGAGAACATTCAGGAGTTAGTGCTGCTGTGGGTTTGGGTTTAGAACTACAGAGAAGAGGGAGAAAGGAGGAAGACCATTTACCTTGTCACTGTGGCCTTGTAGTTCTGAAGAGGACCAAGAAAGCAGGTGAAAATCAGTGTTATCAATAAAATAATCAGTAAATAATAATCGCAATACACAATATCTACTCATAAGATAAGCTGTTTACTGTACCTGCAAGAGTGAGATGTCTTCAACTCTCAGCTGTTGTTCGATGGCTTTGATTGTGTCTGAAAGTGATTATCTCTCAGCTCATCTGTTATCTTGTTTTTCATCACCTGACTCTTCCATTCTCACTGCATCTATCCTAGCTGCCTCTTCCTCTCGCAAAAACAGGTATAGCTTTTTAAACTGCCCCTTAATCTGCCCCTCTGTGTCCTGGGCTTGGATCTGGAGAGAGTGCGGGGAATATCTAAGACATACTGTACCTCTCTGGTTATAATTCTCTCTGGCACCAATTTAGCTTGCTGGTGTTTTCTGTCATTATTCATACTATTTCCTTCCTCATGGCATCCATGACGGAGGAAATAGGGCATGATCTTCCCATAGATTAGAACCGAGTTGACAACAAAGAACACAAACTAGCCAAAATGCATACTATGTTGTTGCATCAATACTTAAATGTCATACCTTAATATGTTTTGCTGTATTATCACAGGTGAGTTTGACTCCCTTAAAGAGCCTCAGTTTATCCTTAAGAGGGTTCAATGCAGTCTTGAGTTTAACCTGAAAAGAAAACAACATGGTATTCACAAACTTGACCTGTATGTTACTGTGTGCGATTGCTGTGTAGGAAAGATTTGGTTAAAAGTAAAAAAAGAAAGGGCCTGTGAAAACTATCTTACCACCAACTATTGTAAAGTACCAAGAATGATCCACATAGAAACAGTTACTGCAAGTTTGTTTCCACAAACTTCCCCGGAAAAATAATTAATCCTACCTTATGTTCCTGTACAGCTTCCTATATGGGGATGCAGTCATGCTTTTTATGCTTCCTTGAATCACAACACACCAAACAGATGGGCTCTTTATCCTCCAAACAGAAGAGCTTGAATTTCTCACTGTGCAGACTGCAGAGCACCTCAAAACCTCCTGAAGCTCTCTGACTCCTTTCCTTTAAGACAGCCTCACACAGGTTCTTTAGAGCCCGGTTACAGAGAGGATTACCCATTGAAAATACTTCCCTACAAACTGGATATTCCCGAAATCCTCTCTGTCTCCAGCACTCCTGCAGCCAGGCTTTACAGAAGCTGTGGCTACATGATAAGATGACAGGATCACTGAAGGTGTTTAAGCACACAGGACAGGAGAGATGCTCTTCTGGGAGAGACAATCAGGAGGCCATTTTCTCTCTGTCACACTCGTCTCCCTCATCTGTAATGCCCTAAGGAAGCAGTTTACTTTCCCTTTTAAAGACTCACGCTTGTTTTGTAGCAGCTGCAAAATACTATAAACTAAAGGATGTCCTCATCTCCTCCAGTAACCGCTCTGAAATGTTGATATTAACAAGCAATATAGCTCCTGTGTCATGTACTCTGCCCTTAGTTGAACAGAACAGGCAAATAAACAGAGATTGCAGCGAGAGCAGACTGTTACAGTGTTGTGCTGTGTGTCATTTCCTGTCAAAAGACATCCTGCATTCTGTGTATTACATGCGTATGAGGGGAAGAGCTTTGCAACTACTGTGTGTTTGAAATACACAGATACCACAAAGGTCTGTGCATAATATAGTATTATCATAGCAAACAAATTGATAGGTTAATGTTTCTTGCTTCAATCATTTAGTGGTAGATGTGTGTGAAGGCCTCAAGTTCCTTGTTTTTTTCCAAGTTAACCACTGGAGGGCAGTCAAGATTTTGCAGAGCTTGTACTTAAAGACACACTTCCATTCCAATGAATGATTTACACTATAGCGCTTTTTGTGTACAAGAACCTCATTCATTCCAACACTTATTATTTCAAGTCATCTGTAATTTCAAGTCATCTTATGCCATGATAGCAAACACCCCCGAAATATTCTCATAATGGGTGAAATGAGCATCGCTAGGATAAAATCATCTGGAAAGGAATATCTCAACAAAAAACCCTTCATTTCTCTAGAGCAAATTGTATTTTTGCTTCATGCAATTCTAGCAATTTGATTAGAGATTAGGTTGTTCAGAGGTCACACATTTTTAAAATAGTTTTAATTGCAGGATGTCAACTGCATATTGTCTAAGGGTTGTTCCGTTGTCTCCCTTTTACCCCCTTCAGAGGGATACGTCTCCCATCTTTCTGTGTGGGAAGTGAACAAGGAGCCCTTGCCCCCTTAACCTTGACCGCCGTGGAAGTGTTTGAGGCCGTAATGACTACTGTGTGTAATTATGGTGTGAGGCAGGCTGGAATGGGACTTCAAAGTGTCAACCTACTCATGTCATGTTGAGGGTGGAGGAATTGTGAAAATATTTCTTTAACATTTCTTTATTATTTATGTTATCTTCTTTCCAATGGGCGGGTCTGCATGTAGAGGCATATTTTTCCAGTGAATTTGAAAGGACATAAAGCACAACTACTTCAGACCATCGTCATTGACATAGCTACAGTATAATGTAAGTATAGATTCAGTCCTGAACACAAGGTTGCTAAATTATTCTACATCTATATTACATTGTTCTTCAGTGAGCATTAAAGAGGGAGCTAGTTGTCTTATAACCTCAACCTCTGCTAAAACATAACTTGACGTCCTCAGAGCCTCTATGATCAAGGTGTTGTTTGGTGGCCAGTGACTTTACCCATACAGTGCTGTGAAAAAGTATTTGCCCCCTTTCTGATTTTCTCTATTTTTGCATATTTTTGATACTGAATGTACTGAATGTTATCAGATCTTCAACCAAAACCTGATATTAGATAAAGGGAACCTGAGTTTACAAATAACCAAAAAATAAAAGGATACTTGTTTATTTAATTAACAGAGTCATGCAACACCCAATTCCCTTGTGTGAGAAAGTAATTGCCCCCTTACACTCAATAACTGGTTGTGCAACCTTTAGCTGCAATGACTGCAACCAAATGCTTCCCGTAGTTGTTGATCAGTCTCTCACATCGCTGTGGAGGAATTTTGGACCACTCTTGCATGCAGAACTGCTTTAAGTCAGCGACATTTGTGGGTTTTCAAGCATGGCCCAGCTGCGCTTCACCTTCAGCTCACAGACGGATGGCCTGACATTCTCCTGTAGAATTCTCTGATATAAAGGAGCAGAATTCATGGTTCCTTCTATTAAGGCAAGTTGTCCAGGTCCTGAGACAGCAAAGCATCCCCAAACCATCACACTACCACCACCTTGCTTGACCGTTGGTATGAGGATTTTACTGTGGAATGCAGTGTTTGGTTTTCGCCAGACATAATAGGACCCATCTTGTCCAAAAAGTTGACTCCAGTTTGCCAAAAAGCACCTGTGTCACACCCTGGCTCTGGGACTCTATATGTTGAGCCAGGGTGTGTTCATTCTATGTGTTTATTTCTATGTTGGTAGTTCTAGTTTGGTTATGTCTATGTTGGCCTGAGTGACTCCCAATCAGAGGCAACGAGTGTCAGCTGTCGTTGGTTGTCTCTGATTGGGAGCCATATTTAAACTGTCTGTTTTCCCTTTGTGTTTGTGGGTTCTTGTTCCAGTTGGTCATTGTTACCGTGGACTTCACGAGTCGTTTCTTGTTTTGTTGGTTGTGTATGTTATCACTGAAGATAATAAATACCATGTTCGTTCAACACGCTGCGCATTGGTCTCTCCCTGACGATCGTGACAACCTGGAAGCACCTGGATGATCATCAAGACTCTTGGAAGAATGTTCTATGGACAGATGAGTCAAAAGTATAACTTTTTGGATGACATGGGTCCCATTATGCCTGGTGAAAACCAAACACTACATTTGAAGGTCCTGTCATCTTTGAAATGAGGAAAGATTCTTATTTATGTAAAATCTCTGTGATCTTTATCATTATCTTTGTTTGCTGTACCAAGTGTTCTTTTCTTAGCAGATGGGAATGTTTGCTGCATGTTCTCACCATGGAAACAGATGCAACAGAAGGACAACAATACAGCTCACAGTGATGATGACTTGGCTCTGTATGTGCACAGACTGATGTGTCATCTAACTTGATGATAGTCAGACAGACAGTTTTAATGGGCACTCACTGACGGCCGAATCCTAACTTCAGATCTGCGAGCGTTACAAATGTTGTCACAAATCTCAGATTGACATGAATGAATGACTGAAGTGACAGGTGATTGATGCAGAAGTACTGTAGATACTGCATTTACAGTAGTAGGTTCTAAACACTATCAATCACTTCATGTATAGTATAGCACATACCTTTATTGGTGTGTGTGTGTGACTCAGCCCTGTGTCATCGGCTCACTCTCTCTTTCCACAGGTAGAGCCCTGCATGCAGACAGACAGCCCCTGGTGGGTGAGTCAGTCTGGTTGAGGAGGCGGGACAGGGAGGGGGGTTAGAAGAGGGGATCCACCTCCACCTGCTCCCTCCACAGGGTAAATATCCTGTCCAAATATGACATCACTGACCTCCTAAAGGCCACACAGCTCTGCCAGTGTATGAAGGCAGAGGGTTGGAGCTGAATGGGGGAGAGCATGTACCAACAGGGTCCTACACCTCTACAGGTTTACAGCTGCAGGAACAAAGGGCCAGGAGGCCCCAGAATACCTGGCTGCTATGCTGACTTTATTTCCATCACACCCAGTTGGACTCCCCCTATTTAACAACATCTTATGTGAAGCCCATGGAATAACAAAGAGTAAAATAACATCTCACTTCCCAGATACATTATGTCCATATTTGCAATGACAAGAGCACAAATATGTTTTAAGTGTTGCCGTCGCCCTCCGTTTTGTTGTTGGTGAAGCGCACAGTTATGTTTTCATTGGTTTGACACTTTAATTAAAACAATAGTCTATCTATCTAATATAACTCAAAGGGTTTTCTTTAATGGAAGCTTCTCTAATGTCAAACATGTAAAGTGTGGTGTACTACAGGGCAGCTCTCTAGGCCCTCTACTCTTTTCTATTTTGACCAATGACCTGCCACTGGCATTAAACAAAGCCTGTGTGTCCATGTATGCTGATGATTCAACAATATACACATCAGCAACCACAGCTAATGAAGTCACTGAAACCCTTAACAAAGAGTTGCAGTCTTTTGGAATGGGTGGCCACTAATAAACTGGTCCTGCACATCTCTAAAACTAAGAGCATTGTATTTGGTACAAATTATTCCCTAAGTTCTAGACCTCAGCTGAATCTGGTAATGAATGGTGTGGCTATTGAACAAGTTGAGGAGACTAAATTACTTGTAAACTATCATGGTCAAAACATATAGATTCAATGGTTGTAAAGATGGGGAGAGGTCTGTCCGTAATAAAGAGTGACACCACACTCCAAAAAGCAAGTTCTGCAGGCTCTAGTTTTAATCTAATCTTGATTATTGTCCAGTCTGTGGTCCAGTGCTGCAAGGAAAGACCTAGTTAAGCTGTAGCTGGCCCAAAACAGAGCGGCACGTCTTGCTCTTCATTGTAATCAGACGGCTGATCTAAATACTATGCATGCCAGTCTCTCTTGGCTAAAAGTTGAGGAGAGACTGACTGCATCATTTCTTCTTTTTATAAGAAACATGAATGTGTTGAAAATCCCATATTGTTTGCATAGTGAACTTACACACAGCTTTGACACACACACTTACCCCACCAGACATGCCACCAGGGGTCTTTTCACAGTCCCCAAATCCAGAACAAATTCAAGAAAGCGTACAGTATTAAATAGAGCCATTATTGCATGGAACTCATATTGCTCAAATAACAAATAAAACAGATAAAGCAACACCTCACGGCACAACGCCTCTCCCCTATTTGACCTAGATAGTTTGTGTGTATGTATTGATATGTAGGCTACGTGTTCCTTTAAAAATGTTTTATGTAGTTCTGTCCTTGAGCTGTTCTTGTCTATTCATGTTCTGTATTATGTAATGTTTCATGTTTTGTGTGGACCCCAGGAAGAGTAGCTGCTGCTTTTGCAACAGCTAATGGGGATCCTAATAAAATACCAAATACCATATAGTAGCAGTAATACATGTCTTCATTGAAAACAGTTTTTCTTTCATTGCTAGATTACAGATATTAGTCTCATAGGTGTGTGAAGATTCTACATCCTCCCTTGCAACTCCCCAGTCAGAAAACTGGACCCCAAGTCTTCCTGCTTACTTATTATCTCAAATTATCCCAGTAGAAATGCTGTATGTATCTGTAAAAATGATATGTTGAAGACCTCTAATAACGCAAATAACGCACAGCCAGCAAACAACCGCTCATTATCAGGGCTTGGTCTAGAGATTTACAAATCTCAGAGCAGAAAGACGTGTTGAGCAGGTTGCTCCTGCCGGCCTGCCTTTCAAAATGGTTGGGTGTGAAGTAAAGTCCTTGATTTATTCATGGCGACAGATAATTGCCGGTGTCTTGTCATCTGTCAGAAACACTGGGCCAAGGGATGTTCCAAACCACAGTCAAAGCTTTTTGTGTTCGGACCATACATCTGTCAAGCTCTGCTGTAAATCTCAGGCCTCTGAGGAAGCCTGTTTGTGCACTATAAAGATGTAGGATCTTAATTTGATCACTCTGTTGCAGGATAACGTTCCTGCAAAGCAGGACATTTAAAACGGGTAGTGTATTTGAGGTTTAAAAAAGCTTCTGAAAATTGTAATTTCCACTTTGAAATTTCCGACTTGATTTTCCCTTACGAAAAATGTATCAACCCCTACAAAAATGTCTGTTCATTATAATCCACATAATAATTAACATTTCCTATTGAGGCAGGATTATTTTCCTGTTGTAGCAAACAGGCTCAAATTAAGATACTGCATCTGTAGGATTGCAGGCTATGACTCAGCACACTGTGCTGTGCTAGCCCCAAATCCTTTCCTTTAGAAATTAATCAAAGACAGTGCTGGACTACCTGGTGCTGTAATTACAGACGCAGGGTGTGACGTGCTGACAGAGGGAATCAGAAGCTTCCAATTTCTGGCGGAGCAAATGAACACCCCACAGGTGGAGGAAGGAATGGAGACATTGGTGCAGAGCATAAAACACTGGCTGTGTCTGCTAGTTTGCTTACAATTTAAAATGGCTTGGGGCAGCAGCTCCAGTAACTATGCTGACATTGCTCATTCTAACCCTTTGTGAAAAATAAAACAATTGATTGACCATAATTTGATTGGAGTCCACTTGAATTGGCAATCTCAATTGGTTTAGAGGGCGTACATAATGCCATGATTTTAGGTGGAACAATTAAGGTGAAGTGTCTTGCTCAAGGGTACCTCTTTTTAAAGGTCAAAAGGTACGCTTTGGTCAAAGCCTAGGCCACTGTGGCTACACTAGCCTCACGGTTTCTTTTTTATAAACAGTTGTTGCCTCATACACTAAGAGATAAGAAATGTAGAATGTTTGACAAGCTTGAAATTGCACCACAACCTACAGTGCATTCAGAAAGTATTCAGACCCCTTGACCTTTTCCAAATTTTGTTACTTTACAGCCTTATTCTAAAATGGATTAAATCGTTTTTCCCCCTCATCAATCTACACACAATACTACAGAATGACAAAGCAAAAACAGGTTTTTAGAAATGTTTGCAAATGTATTACAAATAAAAAACAGAAATATCACATTTACATAAGTATTCAGACCCTTTACTCAGTACTTTGTTTAAGCGATTACAGCCTTGAGTCTTCTTGGGTATGACGCTACAAGCTTGGCACACCTGTATTTGGGGAGTTTCTCCCATTCTTCTCTGCAGATCCTCTCAAGCTCTGTCAGGTTGGATGGGGAGCGTTGCTGCACAGCTATTTTCAGGTCTCTCCAGAGATGTTCGATCAGGATCAAGTCCGGGCTCTGGCTGGGATCCTTAAGGACATTCAGAGACTTGTCCCGAAGCCACTCCTGTGTTGTCTTGACGGTGTGCTTAGGGTCGTTGTCCTGTTGGAAGGTGAACCTTCGCCCCAGTCTGAGGTCCTGAGCGCTCTGGAGCAAGTTTTCATCAAGGATCTCTCTGTACTTTGCTCCGTTCATCTTTCCCTCGATCCTGACTAGTCTCCCAGTCCCTGCCGCTGAAAAACATCCCCACAGCATGATGCTGCCACCACCATGCTTCACCGTAGGGATGGTGCCAGGTTTCCTCCAGACGTGATGCTTGGCATTCAGGCCAATGAGTTCAACCTTGGTTTCATCTGACCAGAGAATCTTGCTTCTCATGGACTGAGAATCATTTTTTTGCCTTTTGCCAATACTCCAAGCGGGCTGTCATGTGCCTTTTACTAAGGAGTGGCTTCTGTCTGGCCACTCTACCATAAAGGCCTGATTGGTGGAGTGCTGTAGAGATGGTTGTCCTTCTGGAAGGTTCTCCCATTTCCACAGAGGAACTCTAGAGCTCTGTCAGAGTGACCATCGGGTTCTTGGTCACCTCCCTGACCAAGGCCCTTCTCCCCCGATTGCTCAGTTTGGCCGGGCTGCCAGCTATAGGAAGGTTGGTGGTTCCAAACTTCTTCCATTTAAGAATGGTGGAAGCCACTGTGTTCTTGGGGACCTTCAATGCTGCAGAAATGTTTTGGTACCCTGTTTTGGTACCCAGAAATGTTCTGGTACCCATTTCTTTCCCTTGTCCCTTTGTACCCAAGGGACAAGGGAAATAAATGTGAGAGGGTATAGTCCAACATTGAAGTCATGGTGACTCAGAAGGTCATATTGTTATGGGGATGAATTGATAAGATATGGAGACATTGGCAAAATAGTTACTCTTCACTGTTCTTTAGGGAAAGCTCTGACTGGAATTGTCTGGTTGTGACCCTCCCACCTTTTACAAAACTCAACCTATGATTAGCATGGAAAATTATGGCTTTTGCAACTAATTTCAAATTATAGAGAGAACACCATGTCAGAGTGTGCAGACCTGTGTTTAAGAAACCTAGACATTACGACCTAATTGCAGAACAAGAAAAGGAAGGGCGATGTTGTAATTCTCTCCTAAACAACATTTTTCCCACCAACAATAACTATCGGCCTTTTACTGTTGCATTGCAATGGGGAAAATGCATTGCTCTCACCATGTCAGAGCAGGAAACAACCTTAAAAATACCTTTGCATGACACAAACCTAGACATTGACATTTCTCTTTCAAACTGTTTATTTGACCAACAGGGCATTCTACATTGTAGGCCTCTTCAAAATCACACCAAATGATCACCCCCAAACTGAAAAGTCAAGCTACGCCTATGACAGCAGCTTAAACGTTAAACGTTGGAAATGCTATCGCTAAATGACTGTGCATCAGTGGAGGCTGCTGAGGGGGGACAGCTCATAATAATGTCTGGATTGGAGTAAATGGAATTTGATACCATTCCACTAATTACCACGAGGCCATTACCACGAGGCCATCCTCCCTAATTAAGGTGCCACCAATCTCCTGTGGTGTGCATTGCCATTTACACCACTTAAGCCAAATCAGCTAACTGTTGGGATGGCTCAAAACAAGCACCTTGTACCTCGTAGGCCTAATTGACTTTTTTAAGCAGTGTGCTATGAACCCTGGCAGGAAGGAAACAATGTCTTCAATAACTTCTCAATGGGTGTGTGATTAGAGTTATGACCCCCAGCAGCATTTGGGCTGATACGATCAGCAGAGTCCAGTCTGACAGGTGAAGCTACAGAGCCTTAGAGAACAAGTGCCGTTGTTAATCTAGATTTTTAAAATGTTTTTGAAAGCATGCACTCAAGCAGTGTAATGACAGTGCCTTAGAAGTTAAAGAAAAAGAAGGTCAATGTTATTTTAGGGGAGATATACAGCTCTGGAAAGAATTAAGAGACCACTGCAAAATTATCAGTTTCTCTGGTTTTACTATTTATAGGTATGTGTTTGGGTAAAATTAACTTTTTTTTTTATTCTTTAAACTACTGACAACATTTACCCCAAATTCCAAATAAAAATATTGTCATTTAGAGCATTTATTTGCAGAAAATGACAACTGGTCAAAATAACAAAAAAGATGCAGTGTTGTCAGACCTCAAATAATGCAAAGAAAATAAGTTCATGTTCATTTTTAAACAACACAATACTAATGTTTTAACATAGGAAGAGTTCAGAAATCAATATTTGGTGGAATAACCCTGATTTTCAATCACAGCTTTCATGCGTCTTGGCAAGCTCTCCACAAGTCTTTCACATTGATGTTGGGTGACTTTATGCCACTCCTGGCGCAAAAATTCAAGCAGCTCGGCTTTGTTTGATGGCTTGTGACCATCCATCTTCCTCTTGATCCCATTCCAGAAGTTTTCAATGGGGTTCAGGTCTGGAGATTGGGCTGGCCATGACAGGGTCTTGATCTGGTGGTCCTCCATCCACACCTTGATTGACCTGGCTGTGTGGCATGGCGCATTGTCCTGCTGGAAAAACCAATCCTCAGAGTTGCGGAACAATGTCAGAGCAAAAGGAAGCAAGTTTTCTTCCAGGACAACCTTGTACGTGACTTGATTCATGCGTCCTTCACAAAGACAAATCTGCCTGATTCCAGCCTTGCTGAAGCACCCCCAGAACATCACCAATCCTCCACCAAATTTCACAGTGGGTGCGAGACACTGTGGCTTGTAGGCCTCTCCAGGTCTCCGTCTAACCATTAGACAACCAGGTGTTGGGCAAAGCTGAAAATTGGACTCATCAGAGAAGATGATCTTACTCCAGTCCTCTACGGTCCAATCCTTATGGTCTTTTG
This sequence comes from Coregonus clupeaformis, assembly GCF_020615455.1. Taxonomy (NCBI): domain Eukaryota; kingdom Metazoa; phylum Chordata; class Actinopteri; order Salmoniformes; family Salmonidae; genus Coregonus; species Coregonus clupeaformis. The sequence goes on along the minus strand of NC_059197.1, from coordinate 21,419,956 downwards.
CAAACCTCAGCCTGGCTCTTCTTTGCTTCTCATTGATGAAGGGCTTTTTTCTCGTTGTGCACGACTTCAGCCCTGCCCCAGCTGCCGTTTGCCATTATTTTTGTAGGTCACTTGATGTCATCCTACGGTTGTTGAGTGATTTTCGAATGAGTTGGCGGTCATCCCGGTCAGTAGAGAGTCGTTTTCGCCCTCTGCCGGTCTGTAGCTTTGTTGTCCCCAATGTCTGCTGCTTGACCTTGTTCTCATGAACCACCGTCTTTGAAATTTTAAGGACGGAAGCAACCTGACGCTCACTGTATCCCTCTGCCAGTAAAGCCAGAATTGAACCCTTCTTTTCCTCACTCAAAACTTTCCCTTTCAACTCTTTTGGCATGGTCCATAGTTATTTTTGATTAATATTACTTTTGAGGTACTATTAGCACTGTTTTTGCCATCCAGCTGGTCCTTTTGCAAGAGGATAGTGATGACCACAGCAGTGGTTTTTATACTTTTCCTCATTAAATAAGATTTGATTCAGGTGATCATCTAATCAGTAGAATGAGGTGTGCCTGTGTTGGAATTCAAAAGACACTGGAATGGAATGGCTGTCACACATAATAAAAAATAAAAATAAATTATTTACTTTTTAAGTCATTTAGCAGACGCTCTTATCCAGAGCGACTTACAGGAGCAATTAGGGTTAAGTGCCTTGCTCAAGGGCACATCGACAGATTTTTCACCTAGTCGTCTCGGGGATTAGAACCAGTGACCTTTCGGTTACTGGCACTACGCTCTTAACCACTAAGCTACCTGCCGCCCTAATACATGTAGAGATGCTGATTTAAGAAAAATTTGCAGTGATCTCTTAATTTTTTCCAGAGCTGTATATCATTCGCCAGTGCGTTTGAACCTAAAAAACAATACATTGTAATCGTTATGTTTCATGTTGTAGGTATGTGTATTGCTTGAGGTTTGTCTTGTGATCTGTTTCTCATGCGGTATCATCTTAAAATAAAAAAAAATGTCAGGTTACTCCTTCCTCCAGGAATGGAGACTGATATGGCCATGTGTTGCTTCTACATGTATGGGTCAATTATGTGCCTATACTGTACATGCCACAGTACATTATTAGAGGTATGACATATAGACATACAGTAACAGACATACAACACAGTTAGTAGCAGTAGCACAGTAATTCAACAAGGAGAGTCAGTGGCCATGTCAGTGCTCTCTAGACCCTAGGAGCTACAGTGGATGGCACTGACACACACCGCGCGGCACGAGACCCCACGTGTCAAATCCACTGCAGGGATATTGATTTATTTGTTGATTATGTTCTTCTACTTGCATGATTCTAACCCAGAAACACTGGGATATGTAGAGTAAAACGTTGTGTGAAATAAACTATCAGCACAAGAGTGTCAGAGAATGTCGTAAAGAGGTAAGTGGCACCTTGGTGAGAGGAAGAAGATTGCTGCTGCCACTAAATCAAACCATGAAAGTTTCCTATTACAGTATTTTGGACTGTATCGTAATCCATTAATTTGGACAAATGGTTCCGCTGCTCACATCAAAACTGTCTTTCACCTCTAACAGAGGAGGGGTTGGGGGACGGGTAGGTGGAGGAGGTGGGTAGGCCGTGGAGGAAGAAGGGGGAAACAGGGTAGCAAATAGAGGCCAAGCAGCACTTGAGCCAACAGTGATTACAGGTGATAATTGTAAAATATTTTGTGTTCTTTTCCCCCAGCTTTGAAGTCTTGGGCCTTGTCTGTTCAGGTCCTGGAGGACACTCAAGCTTGATTTATGACAGTTTCACGATAGACATCCAAATTACACTGTACGTTAGTCCAGCCATGGCAAGGTAAGAATCATTCAATAGAACGTGGCTAATTGTTGCCGTAGAGATATCTGATGTTCATGTCACACATGATGATGTGTTTTTGCTCCATTTTCTCAGCTATAAGGTGTAAAGAGGAGTTTGTTGATGTAGCTTATCTGATGAAGTCACTACGTGTCAGGAGTGAAACCACAATTAGTAATTGTTTTCACTGAACACCAACAATAAAATACTTTACCCTTGACAATAAAATAGTTGGGTGCGAAATAAGTGAACTTTGATTAAGTGATTATTTGTAAGGTTGATTTCTAACATTGACATTTGATGATAGTGTTGTAACATCCTGATAGCATTTTAGGACATGTATTTACATGACAAGTTTATGTTAACCTCTTTCAACTACTGTGTGTTTGAGATTCCTGGCAGGCGAGACTTAGTGAATCACAACGGCTGCTACTGCAACACTTTCTCAGTCCTAAAAAACCTATTAATGGACGTAAAAAGTGACTCATTGTTTTTAAGATAGCATTCCTATCTGTCAGGACATTCATAGAAAAAAATTAGCCTACAGAAATTTCACAAATGTCTTCTACGCACCATTCGTTTTTGGGTACTCATTATTTTTGAGATAGCATTTCTACTGAAATATTCCAGACATTTCACAAATGTCTTCCCTCCAACAACATACCATGTATTTTTTTCTCACAACTTTGTAATGCTGCTGGATATCATCACATGTTCATGTTCCATGCTAATAATGCACCTCAGAAGCAGAGGAGATTCTGCATGACTGGGGAGGCTGGGGAGAGGAGAGGAGGGGAGGGGGTGTGAGTGTCTGAGCAGTTGACTGATCCTTCTCCTGTTTGCCCCCAGGGCCCTCGTAAACACATAATACAACTTTGCTTTTAGGCAAGCCTTCCTACAATGTGACACATACAAAAAGACACGTCTTTAAAAGCACCTCTCACCTGTCAGAGCCAGCCAGAGGTATGAACTGACTCACTGAAAGGAGCTAAGAGACAGTAGAAGGAGAAAGATTTGGGCTTGTGGTATGGCTGAACACTAGCACTGTCTGCCGTTGCATTGGAGTCACGTAGGATAGGACAGGAGCTTGGAACTACCAGCCCGGTGGAGTTTCACCAGTTTTACCTCAGAATGGAAGGTAAACATCTACAGTGTCTGCAGAAAGAGGCACCAGTGACAGACCTGAGCCTGTCTTCTCAGAGTAGAGTACACAGGGGGAGTGTGGACACCAGGCCAGCCATGAGCAGCCATGGCATTCTCACCAAGTCAGAGTTCTCTGAGGAGGAGCAAGAGGGGAGTCTGCTGGGTTTGGATGAGGAGGACAGTGGCAGCGAGGACAGCGAGGCTGGCTCAAAGAAGTCTTCAGAGAGCGAGAGGGGCACGGCCGGCAGCTGCCCTGACGAGAAGAGACGCAGTCGCCCTGTCCGCTCCAAGTCCTGCCGTGTGGCCGCTAACGTTCGTGAGCGCAAACGCATCCTGGACTACAACCAGTCATTCAATGCGCTGCGCATGGTGCTCAAACATGACCTCAAAGGCAAGCGACTGTCCAAGATCGCCACTCTGAGGCGTGCCATCAACCGCATCTCTTCGCTGACCGTCTTCCTGCACTCCCACCCCAGCCCCAGCACCCTGCCAGGAGGACAGCCACACTGCACCCACGCAGAGTGCCTCAGAGGGCAGCCCTCGGCTGGGATTGGGGAGGCCATGCTGGTCCTGGGGAAGGACAGGGAAAGAGAGAGGGGCTTCCAGACCCCGGTGGAGACCTACTGTCTGCAGCGTAAGCCTCAACACCAACAGCAGTCCCTGCAGGATCACGGTGCCCACAAGGCTCCCATCATTCTGCCTCCAGAGCTCCAGCTCTACACAGACACCCCAGGAGGAGGACACCCCAGCCCTTCGTGCCTGCCCTCCCCATCCTATGCTCACTTGTCCCCAACTGAGACCCAGTTATACACGCCCTCGCACCCTCACGAGGAGTTGAACAGCCCCCAGTACTACAGCAGCAGCAGCGAGTGGAGTGGGGGGTCAGGGTACCCATTTGGAGTGAAGGCCACCTGTCGCCCGAACCACACTGACAGCTTCTCAGACTCCTCTCCTGCCGTGCCCTTCACGTGGCAGCTGGGTTACCTGCAACGGTCAGCCGGCTACCAACAGTTCCTTACCATGCACTGACTGAATGAACCCAAGACATGGGCTCTACTGGAGGGCACCGACGTTACTATCTACAATGATGTCAAACAGAGGGAAGCTGACGTGTGTATATGTCTATGTATGCGGAGTGTGCATGGGATTGCAATGATGGCTTTGGCTATTTGGCTTTGCAAGTGGATTTCTTAGTAATGTCTTACACTTGTTTAAACAGATTGACAAAAGTGATGATGAAATGAAATGTTACAGCAGAAGTTAGTAGAATACAGTATATGTTTTACGTCCAGTAGTCTCTAAAAGCGAAAGGAATGTGTTTTAACATTTCAACATGTGTTTGTAATGCAGAATATAATGTGCTAAATATAGATACTGAATGAGGTGTATGAATTGTTAGTCTTAAAACAGAGCATCTATATTTTTGTTTACCTGAGATATGTATGTTTACATGAGAAAGATTACTGTTTTCTCAATGAGAGAATCATAGTGCGTCCTTCCCCTGCAGCACAAAACCCAGAAAAGCAACTTGTAGTCATTATTATGGAAGTGTCAGAATTGTGCCAATGCAATTTGTATTTTTGTAAGAATTTAAAGATAATGATGTTATAATAAAGAGAATAAAACATGTTCTGAAAATTATGAAACCCATACTTTTTTGAAAATGAATACAGTGTTTGTTATCACTGTTTGGAATATTTCTAACATAAGATGATGGTTTTCAATGATTACTTATACAGTTTGGTTTCTTACCCCTGCGTCTCTCCTTTGAAATGTGTAAGTTACAACAGACCCCCTCGGCTCTTCTCCTAGACACTGAATGTTACACTCTGTCTCTCATCCTATAATTAGCATTGCCAACCGCATTCCTTCTAGGTCAAGGAGTGTCTGTCAACGTTGAATGATACGAATAAGTAATTATGCATGTAGACATCCTTGCAATGTAATTGACCTTGAATTAAGCTGTTTTGAGCAAATCAAATGACCCCATTTCTGATTCTCAACAGAATATGGAAAAAATGTGTGTGTGTATGTGTGTGCGTGCATGTATGTGTGTGTGTAGGGGGATAGAGGGAGGTGTTTATGGTACCGCTATACAGGTCCTTTACATCCCTGATTCAGGAAGGCCTGTGCCATAAAGTCTCTGACCTCTAAGTGCTTGTGAGTAGATGAGCAGGTTGTAGTCAGGATCATAGCAAACCGATTCCAGTAAAAGCAAGACAGATCAGGAAGCTGATAAAGTAGGAGGAGGAACAGAAGCGAAGGGCTCTTCCCCCCCAGGGATGTGAACAGTGGCAGCTCCTGAAAAAATTCTCAGGGGGGGCAATTTTTCTGATGATTTAGGTGACCTACACACATTTTTAAAAAGATATGTCCAGCAACAACATGAAGACAGGGGCAGCATATAAGTCAATACCAGAAGCATTTATTGACTGATCTCAAAAGTGTTGGCTTACAAAATCAAAATAAGTTATCACAGTAAAAATAATCAAGGGTGTTCTTTCACATTCCTCAACACTGCATAAACAATATGCATTTCCATAAACAAATGAAATATCAGCTGAAAATACAGCATCTTGGTATTTGTTCAGATTGCAGGATCAACAAGAGCTTTTACCAAATTTTTTTGCCTCATGGTTGAATTGGAAATATGTGCACCTGAGCATAATTCACAACAAGCAAGCAGGAGCTTTTGATAGAGGCTACTGAAAACATTGATGCAAGTTATTGGTAATAAGACATTTTTATAGACTTCCATATTCTGCCCTCTTGTATAGATTTGTGAAAATGAACAGTGATAGACATTTTGCCTGAAAACAGAATTTGAAAGTAATTTCTAGAAAAGGTAAACACAGCTATCTGTATGGCTTTGTAAAAATGAACAACCATATTCTGGCCAATTGTATAGATTTGTAAATATGAACAACCATATTCTGGCCAATTGTATAGATTTGTAAAAATGAACATGAACAGATTTTTTTTATTTTTTACTTTTTTTTAAATGAAAAATAACTATTTTAAACAACATCAACTGTGAACTGATTTGGGCGTGTGTGTGTTAAAGAGACAGACAGGGAGGGACAAAGAGAGAGAGAGGCTACATTACTTGTACTGAAACTGTTCTCTTCTCTGTTTCAATACAGCAAAGCGTTCAATGACTTTCTCATTGAAATCAGGCATGCTGAGGACTAGTTCCCTCTCCATGGAAAGCATGGCCAGTGCATTCAGACGTTCCTGGCCCATTGAATTTCGCAGGAATGTCTTAACTCGTGTCAAAGTTGAGAAACATCTCTCAGCTTCAGCTGTTGTCATGGGAGTAGTTATGAGGATGTTCAACAGAGTCACAGTCTCAGAGAACGTCTCCTGGAGGTTGTAGCTCATGAGAACCTGGTACAGTGCCAGTGCACCACAGCATCCCTTGAATTCAGGATTCTCATAGATCAGAGATAGTTCTGTCTTGAGCTTTGCCTTGCTCAGCATGGGGTATGCATTCACAGTGGCATTCAGAGCCTCATCAGGAAATGAATGGCAGTACCTTTCAAACATGTCTGCTTGCAGTAAGGTAGCACTCACAAGGTGGCCAGAGAAAGAGAACCTTTCTTTGGTGTGATCCAGGATGGTGTTGCAGACCTCTTCAGACAGCCTCTGCTTCTCCTCTTCTCTCAAAGCTGTTCTGGGTCTTTTGGCTCCTGTTGCTTCTTGCAGCTGCTGTTGAGAGGAGTCCCTGAAGGCAAACAGACCAATGTGTTTGTTGGCTTTGTACAGTATTGTTGTCTATGTGATGCACAGGTATATGCAATGTATCCATGTATAGTACAAATAATTCAGTTCCACTTAAAATGGGCAGGGATGCATAAAGTCTTTAGTGTTTAAGTTAGCCTTTGTGTCTCACATAGCCTGGATGTTCAGCACAGTATACAGTGGTGCTCATAAGCTTATGATCCCATGCTAAAGTTGACTAAAAAGAGGAATAAAAAAGAAAAGAAAATTGGTGTCCTTAAAGGTTGGATTTTCCAACTTTTTTAATTAAGTCATTAAGATCAATTTCCAAAAGATGATTTTTTTATTTTTGTATTCCTCTTTTAGTCAACTTTAGAATGTGTTCATACACTTATGAGCACCACTGTACAGTACACATAGTATATAAAATAAGCTAGATTACACCACTGGCCATATATAATGAGAATAATGTAATTTCAAACACAAATGCAGTCTCCTTTCATGCATACATTTTCAAATAAAGCTCTGCTTTGAGAAAGATCGAATGATATTGTTTAATCTTACCTTATGGCCTGCACACTGCTTGTGAAGCTGTCGAGGGCACGTTTGATAAAGACAGCATCGATGTCCTTCTTCTGTAGCTTCTGGTACAGAATGTCGACGTGGGGCATGATTTTGTGAAAAAGCCACAGGAAAAAAATAAAATCTTCATCATGTAGCATCCTCACGTAGCCAGATGCCTCTCTCACGGTGGGCTGGTCAAATGAACCCAATGAACCCGTCCGGATGGCTTCAAAACATTCTATGAGGTCGTCTCGATTCTCGTAGACAGTGTTCACGACTCTGCTGTTGAAGTTCCACCGTGTGGATGAAGGTCTGGGCAGTCTTCGTGCAACAGTCTGGTCAAGAATGCTGGTGCGTTTGGGTGACCGGGAAAAAAAAAGTTGCAATCCCGCTCAGATCGGAAAAGAAAATGTTCACTTTTTTGATGCGAGAAGTAGCTTGCTGCATGATCAAATTCAGCTGATGCGCATAGCAATGCACGTAATGGGCATTCTTGAAATGCTCACGCACCTTTGCTGCACACCAGCCTTCTCTCCCCTCATCACACTGGCTCCATCGTAAGCTTGCGCAATGAGTTTGACTTTCTCGTCATCGGCAAAAAGACCGTTCAGTCTCTCCAAAAGCACACTGGCGATTGAGACTGAGGTTGATTCCGAGATGGGAAGGAACTCAAAAAAGCGCTCCTGCACTTTGTGGTTGCTATCTATGTACCTCAGCACAAGCACCAACTGTGTCTGTGTAGAAACGTCCGTGGTCTCGTCAGCTTGGATAGCTACGAAGTTCGCCGACTTCACCTCCTCCACAATATGTTCCCTCGTGACCGCTAGCATACACTCCAGTAGCTCGTTTTAAATGGTCTTTGATGTGCCCTTGAAAACTTTAGCATTTTTAAGATGGTCATCAAACACCTCATCTAATTGTGCCACAAAGTTGACAAGTCCAAGAAAAATACCAGGGTTGGTGGAGCCCTCAGTTTCATCTTTGCCTCGCAAAGCTAACTCAAACACTCCGCAAAACTTCACACACTGGATTAGCCGGCTGAGGATGTGGCGGTTCTTGCTAACCTCATCGTTGTGGCGGCGGACAGCTAGCCTGTATCCCTCATCCAGTTGAGTGGCAATATTCACTCTCCCCAAAGCAGACAATCTCAAACAGCTATCCATGTGGGTCTTTGACAGCTCATGTTTCTTAATCTTTTCTGAAAGATGGTGCATGTCGGTTACACCAGTCGCTGTCCAAGCGGTGCTGTCTGCCGTGCCGCCTTCAGGGTGAAAGAGTAAGCAGGGGTAGCAGAAAACTGCATTAGCTACATCGCAGCCTGCTAGCCAGATTTTTCGTTCATACCAATTTTTGGAAAATCCTCGGGTGTAGGACTTTCCCCCTTTAGTAGAAACCTGTTGAATTATTAAATTTGGTCTGGGAGGTCCTAATTGTTTCGTTGCCAATTTATCTTGATTTGTTCGCCGACAAAAAGGAACTTCTTTCAAAGAGACAATCGAGTTGCACTGAAGGCTAGCCATTTTGACAGTAGTAGTGAATTGATTGATGAGGCTACCCGCTCTTTTCTTAGTTACGTTCATGGTTATGTTACGTATGACGCAAAGCGCGTAAGTGCAAGCCCTCAGAAACCCATAGAGATTGTATTGAAAGCTCTGATATTTGAAAAAATTGATTTTACATTAGAGGCTATGAGAGACTTCTGGGCGATTTTCAACCTGACTGAAATCGCCCCAAAACGGGCGGGGCCATTTGAAGCACGACTTTAGCCTGATTGGACATTTAGTGGCAGATCAGACGTCTAGATTAGAACACTGATAACTACTGTTGCCGTGATATAATTGATTAGAAAAAAAATCCCTTCCTTTTCCCGTTTGGCAGTGCGTCGCCCATATCGCCCTAATGAACACACCGCCCCTGGATGTGAAACACTGTATTTTCCAGAAAGAGAGACAGACAGACCTAAACTGTGAACTTGTATGCCCTTTTATATACGAGCTGTAATTTAATGTATCCATAACATGATTTGACAAGCATATTAGACACTTACATAATCTGTAGTACAAAAACCTTATCAACCATTTCGTTTTTACTATTAGTGTCCTCCAGAGGGCAGTCACATCATTCATTATTTTTAGCGGGAGTTTAGACCCGAAACAGACTTAAATTCGCCACACTATCTTCTCAGACTGTTAGCGAGCGGTCACGGCTAACACAAAACAAATGGAATATGTTAGCTTTAGTCAACTTTCGCGAACTATTTCCCTTGTTGAACACACCTCAGGTAAGAAACCAGACACAACAGTGCCACAGGGAAAATACCTGGCCAAGTGTTGAATGGGGATTAAGATGGTAGTCAGTCATGTGCCTCCTTGTACCTTGCGACAGCATGCATGGTTAGGCTATGAGGAGTTCACAACTATTGACAATCTTGGGAAAAGCTAACTACAAAACCCTCTGACTTGAACATATCAGACAGATGGGTGAGTCTAGTAAAAACAAAGACTGGATCAAAGACAAGACGCCCTCAGGCCGTTCCTGTCAGTTTTACAAGAATACATTTGTCACCACAGGATGACACTGTCTTTTCCCCCAGACAATGATGATACTCAGACAAGGACAGATAGGGCTATAGTTTATTATCACTCCTGGGGAAACAAAGGCAAACAAAATTTAAAACTGAAATATTTAAAAACCAAAATACCCACATTTGAAGTACTCCTTCTTATGGAGTCATTTTGGTCAAATGTGAATGTTTCTTGATGTGAATTCCAGGCTGAGAGAATGTCCATGGTACTTCCCATCTCTTCTGTTATTGCAGTCAGAGTGAGAACCCCCCCTTTAACAGTAGAGTGGTGGCGTCTGACTGTGTCTGTCCTTCCTGCAGCATGCTCAAAGTCACCGCCGTCATTTGCCTCTCTGCAGTGACAGATCAGCAGTTGTGCTGGCTGGCTCCCTGTCACTGTCACCCCAGCCCTGATGAATGCTGTGGAGTGTGGCAGTTACACTGGGGAAAGTGCAGAAAAAATGCCTGTCCCAGAAGATTGCCTCATTCTCGCCTCTCCATTGCCCGCTCTCCCCTGGCTCGCTAGTCCAGTCGTGACAGGTGGGAGACGGGAGGTGATTTTTCACTATGCCCTGCAGCTCCTGCCTGCCTGCCTGCCTGCCTGCCTGCCGGACGGCCACCCACTCCCTCTCTCCCATTCTGAATCCTTCACCTGTGATAAAATGACACCACAAAGTTGGGGCCGCCCATCGAACCCATCAGCCCTCAGCCACAACCATAATGCCATGCCATGCCCCCTCTCACAGCCTCGCCTCACACAGCATTAGTAGTGCTGTCAACTCATACTGAACCTAATATAAATATACACAGTGGCGATTTTAGCATGTCAATCTTGGTGGGGCAAAATAAATAATAATTGAGATGCGTACCAGCAAAGTCACTACACAACACAACACAACACAGTACTAAACAATACATTAATTGCAATATAACGGTGACAAACGGTGCCCACAAACTGTTAGGACCTACATAAAGCTGTCCCAACAGCAGAGTCCCAACAGCAGTCCCAACACCTTACCACTGCTACACCTGTCTATCAGTGGAGCCTTGTCTGGCAGCGAAACACTTCATTCAGCCTCATTTACTGCCTTTTAAAAAAACATAGCTGATATGACTGACTTGCTTTAACAAATGTGGTTTCTACTGACAATTGAGATGTACAAACTATGGCATAAGGGGACAACGAGCGGATAAGAGGCAATCCGTAATTTCGATTAAGACATTAATGAGCGAGCTAAGACGGACGTAGTCAATATAACTATTTGTTCAGCACTTTTGAAATGTACAGAGACAGAATTCAGAACATGGGCCGTTCTTACAGTAAAACTCCCTGTACACCAAGTCAGAACCGTAGGATTCTATTGTCCCATGTAGCTCAGTTGGTAGAGCATGGCGTTTGCAACGCTCTGGATAAGAGCGTCTGCTAAATGACGTAAATGTAAATAAAACGTATCGGTGCTCATCACAATTTCTGCCGCGCTCAAAACAACTGTTAACTCAGACCTGGAAAATCTGACTTCAGTGAGTTCAAGACAACTGGGAACTCAGGAAAGAATGAGCTCCGACTGGGAAAATAAGTTTTGAACGGTAATCCAACTCGGAATTGTAAGTCAGGAACTCAAGCCTCTTTCTAGAGCTACGACCTGAAGATCACTGACATCATCATAATTCAACCTTGTTTTTTTGAGTTCCCAGTTGTCTTGAAAGCACCATAAATCCAGAGAATGCCAGCATTTGATGACAAAGTTTGATGACAAAATTTTCCCATGAAGGACTGCCGCACCACCTTCCTGTTCAACTGAGCACAGCACAACAAGGTGAGTCCAAAAATGTCTTGTATGCTGCTGCATAAATTATGTAATATGCCAGGGAGATACAGTTGAAGTCGGAAGTTTACATACACTTAGGTTGGAGTCATCAAAACTCGTTTTTCAACAACTCCAAAAATTTCTTGTTAACAAACTATAGTTTTGCCAAGTCGGTTAGGACATCTACTTTGTGCATGACACAAGTCATTTTTCCAACAATTGTTTACAGACAGATTATTTCACTTATAATTCACTGTATCACAATTCCAGTGGGTCAGTAGTTTACATACACTAAGTTGACTGTGCCTTTAAACAACTTGGAAAATTCCAGAAAATTATGTAATGTCTTTAGAAGCTTCTGATAGGCTAATTGACATCATTTGAGTCAATTGGCGGTGTACCTGTGGATGTATTTCAAGGGCCACCTTCAAACTCAGTGCCTCTTTGCTTGACATCATGGGAAAATCAAAAGAAATCAGCCAAGACCTCAGAAAATAAATTGTAGACCTCCACAAGTCTGGTTCATCCTCGGGAGCAATTTCCAAACACCTGAAGGTACCACGTTCATCTGTACAAACAATAGTACGCAAGTATAAACACCATGGGACCACGCACCTGTCATATCGCTCAGGAAGGAGACGCGTTCTGTCTCCTAGAGATGAAAGTACTTTGGTGCGAAAAGTGCAAATCAATCCTAGAACAACAGCAAATGACCTTGTGAAGATGCTGGAGGAAACCGGTACAAAAGTATCTATATCCACAGTAAAACAAGTCCTATATCGACATAACCTAAAAGGCCGCTCAGCAAGGAAGAAGCCACTGCTCCAAAACCGCCATAAAAAAGCCAGACTATGGTTTGCAACTGCACATGGGGACAAAGATCGTACTTTTTTGAGAAATGTCCTCTGGTCTGATGAAACAAAAATAGAACTGTTTGGCCATAATTACCATTGTTATGTTTGGAGGAAAAAGGGGGTTGCTTGCAAGCCGAAGAACACCATCCCAACCGTGAAACACGGGGGTGGCAGCATCATGCTGTGGGGGTGCTTTGCTGCAGGAGGGACTGGTGCACTTCACAAAATAGATGGCATCATGAGGAAGGAAAATTATGTGGATATATTGAAGCAACATCTCAAGACATCAGTCAGGAAGTTAAAGCTTGGTCGCAAATGGGTCTTCCAAATGGACAATGACCCCAAGCATACTTCCAAAGTTGTGGCAGAATGGCTTAAGGACAACAAAGTCAAGGTATTGGAGTGGCCATCACAAAGCCCTGACCTCAATCCTATAAAACATTTGTGGGCAGAACTGATAAAGCGTGTGCGAGCAAGGAGGCCTACAAACCTGACTCAGTTTCACCAGCTCTGTCAGGAGGAATGGGCCAAAATTCACCCAACTTATTGTGGGAAGCTTTTGGAAGGCTACCCAAAATGTTTGACCCAAGTTAAACAATTTAAAGGCAATGCTACCAAATACTAATTGAGTGTATGTAAATTTGGTATATTTTACCCTCTTAATTTCGCCAACTGTTCTGACTTTGTAGTGCACATGTAGCCTAAAGCCTGTTTAAGAGAAATGTCATCATCGAATATTGTAAGAGCTTCCATTGTCTACTTATATGCCCCCTTTATTTATCCCATGGTTCTGACTTGGTGTACAGGGAGTTTTACTGTAAGAATGGCCCATGTTCTGAATTCTGTCACTGTACATTTCAAAAGTGCTGAACAAATAGTTATATTGACTACGTCCGTCCTAGCTTGCTCATTAATGTCTTAATCGAAATTACGGATTGCCTCTTATCCGCTTGTCGTCCCCTTATGCCATAGTTTGTACATCTCAGTTGTCAGTAGAAACCACATTTGTTTAAGCAAGTCAGCCATATCAGCTATGTTATTTTTTAAGGCAGTAAATGAGGCTGAATTAACTGTTTCGCTGCCAGACAAGGCTCTGCTGATAGCCAGGTGTAGCAGTGGTAAAGTGTTGGGACTGCTGTTGGGACAGCTTTATGTAGGCCCTAAAAGTTTGTGGGCACCGTTTGTCACCGTTATAGTGCAATTAATGTATTGTTTAGTGTTGTGTTGTGTTGTGTAGTTGCTTTGCTGGCATGCATCCCCCCCCAATAATTTTTTGTTTGCCCCACCAAGATTTCCATGTTAAAATCGCCACTGCGCCTACAGGAGGGAGCTGTTGAGGATGGATGGCTTATTGGACCTTTTGGTTGTAGTCAATCTCTGACACTAGCACCTCTGTTTCAGTCTCAGAAAATTCATTTTTCTCTACGTTTGTTTCGGTGGCGCAGTTGTAGGCTATTTCATGATACGGCGTTGTATATTATCACAGGCTTTAAAGGGCTGATTTTGACCATATATGGTTCATTAGGGTGTTTCAAATGCAAATAGCCAAGGTCGTGCACAAGCACTAAGGCTGAGAACAATTGGTATTTATCAACGGTTATCTCCTACCACGGTGCCTATGACACTCGTAGGATTGTTTGATAAATCACACTTTTTCTATACGTAAGAACATTCTAAATTCCGTTCTTAAGTAGTATTTTGGAGTAGTTTCTACGCAATATTGATAAATGAGGCCCCATGCTTTTTCAGGAGTGGATCTAACAGGCAGAACAATTAACCAGGCAGTGTCTAACTCAGCAAAGAGAACCAAAGCAGAGCAGGCAGGATGAGATGAAACCCTGTGTCTTTACAGTAATGTTGGAAACAGCTAGGGCAAGGTGGCCATTTCTTTTCCTCATGACAATCCACAAGAGATATACACGTGATCATATCTGGCATCTAACCTACACAAACCATGCGGTGGTATCACCAGAAGTTGCTGTTGTTTTCTCTTTTACCCTAGGTAGCAGATACCTTCCATGACAGGGAAGAAAGCAACCCAGGTCTTGTGATGACTCCTGGACCTTTTCCATTATTTTATCTCAGGGCATCCCCCCACAGCCTCCTCCTCTCTCTCTCTCTCTCTCTCTCTCTCTCTCTCTCTCTCTCTCTCTCTCTCTCTCTCTCTCTCTCTCTCGCTGTCATGTCTCCCTGCTAGAGTGATCCAGTGAAGTGAGCTTGTCACTGTCAGAGAGTGTTGAGCTCTGAGCCAGTCAGCCAGGTCTGAGTCATGTCCTGCTGCTCTGAGGCCACATCAGTGGAGGAGGTGACAGCTCAGGCTTCTCCCTAACCAAGCGCAACCCTCACAAACCCTGACGGAGTCCCACAGCTCTCCTTCATCTCTCTGTCTCTATGAGTCAGCCGTCTAAGAAAGGGCTCCTTCTGAATATACCTATAACTCTAAGTCTCTGTAAGTCTCCAAAACATGTCCTACTCAGCCTACTCTCCATATTTATAATCTCTAATCAAAAGCTCTGAGTGATTTCAGGGAGCTGAACGATGTCTTCATTATCTGAGCATTTCTTCATCAAGATACTGTAAATGTGACAGAATCAGATTCGTTATAGTTTTTCATCCAGAGGCTCAAATCACAGTAGAAATGTCACAGTAGAAATATAAATTAGCCCGCAGCACCAGTGTCCATACTAATAACTTCATTAATGCTGGATCAACAACATGGACACATCTATCAGACTAAGCCAGCTGGATCAACAACATGGACACATCTATCAGACTAAGCCAGCTGGATCAACAACATGGACACATCTATCAGACTAAGCCAGCGCTGGATCAACAACATGGACACATCTATCAGACTAAGCCAGCTGGATCAACAACATGGACACATCTATCAGACTAAGCCAGCTGGATCAACAACATGGACACATCTATCAGACTAAGCCAGCTGGATCAACAACATGGACACATCTATCAGACTAAGCCAGCTGGATCAACAACATGGACACATCTATCAGACTAAGCCAGCTGGATCAACAACATGGACACATCTATCAGACTAAGCCAGCTGGATCAACAACATGGACACATCTATCAGACTAAGCCAGCTGGATCAACAACATGGACACATCTATCAGACTAAGCCAGCTGGATCAACAACATGGACACATCTATCAGACTAAGCCAGCTGGATCAACAACATGGACACATCTATCAGACTAAGCCAGCTGGATCAACAACATGGACACATCTATCAGACTAAGCCAGCTCCACTAAAAGCAGCATTCATCTCCCCCACTACTGAGAGGCACCCGTAATAGCAATTTATAGCACTGTCATTTCATCTCATTACAACTAATTTGTTTACGAGCAAAAAAATTAAAACGAAGTAACAAGGCACCATAAAACAAATTGCATCTCTGGCCCGCATGCCAGAATTTACAAATGATAGTCATCAAGCAACAACAAAAACCTCATTTGCAACGCATCCATCCCTTTTACATTTTAGACAAATGCTGAACAAAACAGTACATTAAGAGTGCAGGCCAGGCAGGCAGTGCTGAAATGGAGTCTGAGAAGGAGAACAGTCTAAAAGTAGAGCATGGACTGAGGCTGCATTTTTCAAGCGTCCAATCCCTCAGCTCCATCCAAGTGACCGCTCTGTGGTCAAGTGAGTGTGGAAAGCAGACTTTAAAGTTCAGTTCCCCCTTCGCCCTCGGCACCAACAGACAGACAGACAGACAGATCGCTCTCGGCTCTTTGTATGATGAAAGGCCAACTCAAGCGGGGCTGTTTCAGTCCATCCCTGCAGGAAACGAAAGAGGGAAAAAACCCTCCCTCCCTCTCATTCCTGATGCATGAATGTACTCTAACTGCATGCAAACAAAGAAAGGGGAAAGGGCAGAGAGAAATAGCTGATGGATGCTAACAAACATGGAGGAGGAGGGAGGAGGATGGGGGGGAAGCAGACCAACTCCTGACATTTCACAGTGTAAAGGAGGTCAATGTTGAACTGAGTCATCCCTGGATTCATTCATTACTAATATGCATTGCTGCATTCAGTTTAGCCCCTGAGGATAAGCTGATTTGTACGCACGGATCGGATGACAAACACATTATCTTGGACATTACTGCATGGCAAGGTGATGAACATATCTGGCAGGCAGTCCATGTTCAGACTATAGTCAGACACATTGTCCTCCATTTGCTTACAGAGGGTAATATAAAGCCAAGGAAAGGACACAGGGATTTCATGCTATAAGCCTTTGTGTCTTATATCTGTGTTGTATATGCAGCCTGCATGCATGGATGGTAACCTGTAGTTTATAGGACGTGTTAATCCAGGCCCAGGGTGCGGTGTAGCCTACTTTACAGAGGACTCCTAACATTAATCCTCTTCATCCCCTGGGCCCAGTTTTTCTAAATGTATCTATCTGGAGTTCACCCATCGGATAGGACTAAATGCATAGAAATAGAATGAATAGAACGGACAAATCATTGACTTGAATGGGGACCCGTTCTATTCATTCTACTTCTATGCATTTAATCCTATCCGATAGGCAAAATCCAGAAGGATAACTTTTGAAAAACTGGGAACAGAGCTCTGCTACTTGATTTAATTAGAAACCTTAGAGTTCTGAAGAGCTCATCCCAGCCTGGGGTACGTCAGGAGCAATGCTAGTTCTCTGTCCCTGAGATGGTTACAGGGTTTCTCATCTGCATCAAGGGCAAAGCAGAGGCATCCATTAGCATCTGTTTAATTGGTATTAATTAGGTTTTATGTGAGTGCACACCTCTGTCAAGGCTGTGGTCGGCGCCAGGCAGCGTCAGCTGTAATTACAGTACTTGTAGTTTGCATGGTGTTGTGCACATTGACACAAGGCACTCTGGATAATAATTGAGCTTTCATGTCGATAGGAGCAGACTGACTGTGCAGGAGTGAAATGTAAGTGTGAATGTGAGAGCTTCTCCAAAGGCTCAAGATAGCATGAAGCTCATATACCCATGGGAGAGGTGTGTGGGAGTCTGCACTGCAGTGAGGATCTGTGATGGAGGAGATGTTTTACAGTAATACTTCACCTGCTGTTCTATACAGAGACCATTTCCATGTGTCTGTTTCTCATTAGGAAAAGCAATCAGCGTGTTCATTATGACCCAACCACAAAGGGATGGACTATTTCAATCTAGCAGGGGAGACAGACAGCGATGGCCTGCGCTGCCTTCCGTTAAGTTTGTGCTATGACTATCCATTTCTAATTGCACTAAGACCTGTTCCTTCTCCATCCACTATATTCTCCATCAACAGTAAAACCAGACCTATTGATTAGCAGCCCACAGGAGAATTCAGTTAAACAATCATCTGGTGAACAAGCATTTTTTGCGAAGCCAGCAGAAAGTCATCCCTCTCCTATGTTCTAACCAGCCTCGTAACAGGTCAGTAAGGCTGTGTTTACATAGGCAGCCCAATTCTGATCTTCTTCCCACTATTTGGTCTTTTGACAAATCACATCTGATCTTTTCACATCAGCTCTTTTTCGGGGCTGATCTGATTGGCCGAAAGACCAATTGTAACAGGAGGGGGTCGCAGTTCCGGAGCGACCCACTAGGTGTCATCCTCCGACAACCTTAGGCACCTCCTCACTCACAGTCGGGACTAATCATCTTCCTATTGGTGTCACCTGTGTCTATCTGATTCACCTGTGTATTTATGCCCTCACTTCCCTGTGTTCCCTTGCTCAGTTTTGTCTGCTAGTTTCACTATGCGGGACGTATGGACAGGTACGTGAGAAGTGTTCTCCCTGTTTATTTATTATTTCAGTCATAGTTAGTATTTCGTATTTTTGGCTGTCTGCCTGTTTTTTTTAGTCTTATTTGCTCCACCTTTTGTTTTCGTGTAATGTCTGTTATTTTGTATCCTGGCTTCGGGACCATCAGTAAAGTTCCTTGTTTCACAATCTCTGCCTACTGCCTACTGTCTAACCTGCACCGCACCTGGGTCACACCTCACACCAACCCTTACAGAAATCTGAGGCACTATGGACCCAGCAGAGGCAGCACAGTGTCATTGGCAACGCAGGGAGCCATGCTGAACCAGCATGACCGCAGCCTGCAGCAGATCACCGAGAATCTCCGCCAGCTGACGATCGCATGCAGAACCGGGTGGACACCTGACCAGCGGCGGCAGAGCGGAAACCGCGGCAGCGGCATCTCCAGTCGTGCCTGCGACATCGCGGGAACCCCGCCTACCACCTCCGGAGAGGTACGACGGACGTTCAGAGGGCTGCAGGGAATTCCTCACCCAGTGTTCCCTGATATTCAGCCTACAACCCTCTTCCTTCCCGACGGAGCAGGGCCGGGTGGCCTACATTATCACTCTGTTGACGGGTCGGGCCCTTTCCTGGGTTACCGCAGAGTGGGAGAGCCAAACTCCAGCGTGCTCCGATTCCTGCCAATTCACCCGGGAGCTACGCAAGGTGTTCGACACCTCTCGGGTGGTGTCGGGGCACGAGGCCAGGAGACGGCTCACAGCCTGTCGGCAGGGTGACCATTCGGTGGCGGACTACTCTGTGGAGTTCCGGAGCCGGGCTCGAGAGGCAGGATGGGAGGAGGCCGTCCTGGTTGTCCTTTTACGCTCATGGGCTATCGGAGGGGATGAAGGATGAACTCTCCTTCATGGAGCTGCCTGAGCGACTGCACGGCCTCTTCGACCTCTCGGTGCGGGTAGATAATCAGCATCGTGAGAGGGCGCACAAGAGAGGCATGACGCAAGGCGTGCCTCCGTGTCCCACTATCTGCCCGGAGGCTTTCCGCCGATTCAGGGAGGAAATGCCTCAGGAGGAGGCTATGCAGCTGGGTGCGGCGTGCTTGTCCAAGATGGAGAGGCAGAGGCGTCTGCGCCAGAGACGTTGCCTGTACTGCGGCCAGACAGGTCACCACTGCGAATCATGCCCGGAGAAGCCGGGAAACGAGAGGGCTCGCTAGTATCAGGAGGGGTGCTAGCGAGCCGGAACCGAAGCCCCAACTCCAGAGACTCACAGACTTTTCTCACCGTCAGGGTTCAGAGGGCCCACGCTGCGCATCGGGCGCATGCACTGGTGGATTCTGGGGCCGCGGGAAACCTGATGGACGCGGGGCTGGCCTAAGGGTGGAGCATTCCATTACTCTCCCTCTCTGAGCCAGTTCTGGTCATGGGCCTGGACGGCCGGTCGTTGGGTTTTGGGCTTCATCACCCGGCACACTGTTCCCATGCGTGGGTGGCGGGGGGCTATATCCAGTTTTTCATTGGGACTCTCCGGAGTGTCCCCTCGTCCTCGGGAACCCCTGGCTGGTCGCCCGGATGGTTGCCCAAACCCCGTATAGACTGGTCCACGGGGCGGCTCATCCTGGAGGGAGGAGCCGCCCCCGTCCTGTTCCAGTCTCCAAATACCGCTCATCAGCCCAAACCACCGTCCCAGACCACCTATCAGTCCTCACCTCTTCCCCAGGTCCCGCACTCTGAACTGCTTACTGCCCTAGCGGTGGTTGCCACCGGGAGGATGGCGGCTACAGACTCCGTCACCGGCCCAGACCTGGCAGGCGTTCCCTGGGAGTATTGGGATCTGAGGGAGGTTTTTAGTATTTAGTAAGAGGCATGCCAAGAGCCTAACTCCTCATAGGCCATACGACTGTGCTATCGATCTCCTACTGGGCGCCATGCCCACACGAGGCCGGAGACGCTGGCCATGAGGGAGTATAAC